>NW_027597846.1:0-63793 GCF_964194155.1 Cetorhinus maximus | reverse complement strand
CCCTGTAATACTCTCACACTCTCTGTAACTCTCTCTCTCTCTCTCCCTGTAATACTCTCACACTCTCTGTAACTCTCTCTCTCTCTCTCTCTCTCCCTGTAATACTCTCACACTCTCTGTAACTCTCTCTCTCTCTCTCCCTGTAATACTCTCACACTCTCTGTAACTCTCTCTCTCTCTCTCCCTGTAATACTCTCACACTCTCTGTAACTCTCTCTCTCTCTCTCTCCCTGTAATACTCTCACACTCTCTGTAACTCTCTCTCTCTCTCTCTCTCCCTGTAATACTCTCACACTCTCTGTAACTCTCTCTCTCTCTCTCTCTCTCCCTGTAATACTCTCACACTCTCTGTAACTCTCTCTCTCTCTCTCTCCCTGTAATACTCTCACACTCTCTGTAACTCTCTCTCTCTCTCTCTCCCTGTAATACTCTCACACTCTCTGTAACTCTCTCTCTCTCTCTCTCTCCCTGTAATACTCTCACACTCTCTGTAACTCTCTCTCTCTCTCTCTCCCTGTAATACTCTCACACTCTCTGTAACTCTCTCTCTCTCTCTCTCCTGTAATACTCTCACACTCTCTGTAACTCTCTCTCTCTCTCTCTCTCTCCCTGTAATACTCTCACACTCTCTGTAACTCTCTCTCTCTCTCTCTCCCTGTAATACTCTCACACTCTCTGTAACTCTCTCTCTCTCTCTCTCTCCCTGTAATACTCTCACACTCTCTGTAACTCTCTCTCTCTCTCTCTCCCTGTAATACTCTCACACTCTCTGTAACTCTCTCTCTCTCTCTCTCTCTCCCTGTAATACTCTCACACTCTCTGTAACTCTCTCTCTCTCTCTCTCTCCCTGTAATACTCTCACACTCTCTGTAACTCTCTCTCTCTCTCTCTCTCTCTCCCTGTAATACTCTCACACTCTCTGTAACTCTCTCTCTCTCTCTCTCCCTGTAATACTGCTCACACTCTCTGTAACTCTCTCTCTCTCCCTGTAATACTCTCACACTCTCTGTAACTCTCTCTCTCTCTCTCTCTCCCTGTAATACTCTCACACTCTCTGTAACTCTCTCTCTCTCTCTCTCCCTGTAATACTCTCACACTCTCTGTAACTCTCTCTCTCTCTCTCTCTCCCTGTAATACTCTCACACTCTCTGTAACTCTCTCTCTCTCTCTCCCTGTAATACTCTCACACTCTCTGTTACTCTCTCTCTCCCTGTAATACTCTCACACTCTCTGTAACTCTCTCTCTCTCTCTCTCCTGTAATACTCTCACACTCTCTGTAACTCTCTCTCTCTCTCCTCCCTGTAATACTCTCACACTCTCTGTTACTCTCTCTCTCCTCCCTGTAATACTCTCACACTCTCTGTAGCTCTCTCTCTCTCTCTCTCTCCCCTGTAATACTCTCACACTCTCTGTAACTCTCTCTCTCTCTCTCTCCCTGTAATACTCTCACACTCTCTGTAACTCTCTCTCTCTCTCTCTCTCTCTCTCCCTGTAATACTCTCACACTCTCTGTAACTCTCTCTCTCTCTCTCTCTCTCTCCCTGTAATACTCTCACACTCTCTGTAACTCTCTCTCTCTCTCCCTGTAATACTCTCACACTCTCTGTAACTCTCTCTCTCTCTCTCTCTCCCTGTAATACTCTCACACTCTCTGTAACTCTCTCTCTCTCTCTCCTGTAATACTCTCACACTCTCTGTAACTCTCTCTCTCTCCCTGTAATACTCTCACACTCTCTGTAACTCTCTCTCTCTCTCTCTCCCTGTAATACTCTCACACTCTCTGTAACTCTCTCTCTCTCTCTCTCTCCCTGTAATACTCTCACACTCTCTGTAACTCTCTCTCTCTCTCTCTCTCCCTGTAATACTCTCACACTCTCTGTAACTCTCTCTCTCTCTCTCTCTCTCCCTGTAATACTCTCACACTCTCTGTAACTCTCTCTCTCTCTCCCTGTAATACTCTCACACTCTCTGTAACTCTCTCTCTCTCTCCCTGTAATACTCTCACACTCTCTGTAACTCTCTCTCTCTCCCTGTAATACTCTCACACTCTCTGTAACTCTCTCTCTCTCTCTCCCTGTAATACTCTCACATCTCTCTGCCAACTCTCTCTCTCTCTCCCTGTAATACTCTCACACTCTCTGTAACTCTCTCTCTCTCTCTCTCTCTCCCTGTAATACTCTCACACTCTCTGTAACTCTCTCTCTCTCTCTCTCTCTCCCTGTAATACTCTCACACTCTCTGTAACTCTCTCTCTCTCTCTCTCTCTCCCTGTAATACTCTCACACTCTCTGTAACTCTCTCTCTCTCTCTCTCTGCCTCTATCTGTCCCTCTCTCTCTGTCTCTCTCTCTCTCCTTGTCTCTGTCTCTTTCTCTCTCTCTCTCTCTCTCTCTCTCTCTGTCTCTCTCTGTCTCTCTCTGTCTCTCTCTGTCTCTCTCTGTCTCTCTCTGTCTCTCTCTGTCTCTCTCTGTCTCTCTCTGTCTCTCTCTGTCTCTCTCTGTCTCTCTCTCTCTCTCTGTCTCTCTCTGTCTCTCTCTCTCTCTCTGTCTCTCTCTCTCTGTCTCTCTCTCTCTGTCTCTCTCTGTCTCTCTCTCTCACGCTCTCTCTCTCTCTGTAATTAATTTCTCTTTCACTTTCTTTCTGTGGTAAGTCAGAGAAATCACTCACCTCCAGATGGAATTCCGGCCTTGGGTAACAATCCCGGTGAACTTGGTCAATCGACGCGAGTCTACCTGCAGCCACTGGCTGGTATCCTTCTGGCCAGCGCACCAGCCCCCATCATAGAAATCTCCTTCCTCGATACCGGCCTGCAGGAGAGACAGACACTCAGAGAGCTGCACCGAGACTGGCAATGCAACAGAGACACCCTCGCACTCCCAGAGAGACCCCCGCACTCCCAGAGAGACCCCCGCACTCCCAGAGAGACCCTCGCACTCCCAGAGAGTCCCCCGCACTCCCAGAGAGACCCCCGCACTCCCAGAGAGACCCCCGCACTCCCAGAGAGACCCCCGCACTCCCAGAGAGACCCCCGCACTCCCAGAGAGACCCCCGCACTCCCAGAGAGACCCTCGCACTCCCAGAGAGACCCTCGCACTCCCAGAGAGACACCCACACTCCCAGAGAGACCCCCGCACTCCCAGAGAGACCCCTGCACTCCCAGAGAGACTCCCGCACTCCCAGAGAGACCCTCGCACTCCCAGAGACACCCTCGCACTCCCAGAGAGACCCTCGCACTCCCAGAGAGACCCCCGCACTCCCAGAGAGACCCCCGCACTCCCAGAGAGACCCCCGCACTCCCAGAGAGACCCTCGCACTCCCAGAGAGACCTTCGCACTCCCAGAGAGACCCTCGCACTCCCAGAGAGACTCCCGCACTCCCAGAGAGACTCCCGCACTCCCAGAGAGACCCTCGCACTCCCAGAGAGACCCTCGCACTCCCAGAGAGACCCCTGCACTCCCAGAGAGACCCCCGCACTCCCAGAGAGACCCTCGCACTCCCAGAGAGTCCCCCACACTCCCAGAGAGACCCTCGCACTCCCAGAGAGACCCCCGCACTCCCAGAGAGACCCCCGCACTCCCAGAGAGACCCTCACACTCCCAAAGAGACCCTCACACTCCCAGAGGTGCTGTCACATTCTCTCTCTCTCTCTCTTTCTTTTTTTCCTCTCTGTCTATTCCCCTTTCTGTTTGACTGTCTGTCTCTTTCTCTCTCTTGATCTCACTTCTTCATTCATCAACTTACTCCCAGTCTAATGGAGACCCATTACCCTGTTGGCTGGTGGGGTTGATGAGCACAGGTACTCATTACTTGTGGGCAGATGTTGTTGTGCTGCTACTGTCACTGGGCTGAAATGCCAGCTAATGCTCTGGGGACTTGGGGTCAAATCCTGCAACAATAGATGGTGGAACTTACTAAAAATCTGGGATTAAAAGTTTGATGGTGACCATGAAACCATTGCCGATTGTTGTAAAATCCCATCTGGGTCACTAATGTCCTTTAGGGAAGGAAATCTGCCGTCCTTACCTGGTCTGGTCTCCATGTGACTCCAGTCCCACAGCAATGACAGGCAGGAGGCATCTTGGCACCATCCTCTCCAGGGTAAATGGGGATGGACAATAAATACTGGCTCTGCCAGTGATGCCCACACCTCATGGGAGAATTGAATAGATTTTGGTTCCGTGCACTGACCTGGATATTGAGACGGCCTCGATGAGCTCCGAGTCCAATTCTCAGAGTGCTTGACGCTGTCATCTGTGTGTCTTCAACTCCCAGAGATTCCATTCCCAGAGGTGGGCATTCTAAAGCAGGATCGAGATCAGAGATTGGAAATACAGTCATAGAGTTATACAGAAACAGCCCCTTCTGCCCATCAGGTCCATGCTACCCATCAAGCACTTCTCTGTTCTACTCCCATTTTCCAGCACTTGGCCTGTTGCCGTGTGCTATGGCATTTCAAGTGCTCATCTAAATACTTCTTAAATGTTGTGAGGGTTTCTGCCTCTACCACCCCCTCAGGCAGTGAGTTCCAGATTCCAACCATCCTCTGGGTGAAAAAATGTTTCCTCAAATCCCCTCTAAACCACCTGCCCCTTACCTTAAATCCTGGTAATTGACACCTCCACTAAGGGGAAAAGTTTCTTCCTATCTACCCTATCTATGCCCCTCATTTTTGTATACCTCTATCAGGTCCCCCTCCGCCTTCTCTGCTCTAAGGAGAACAACCCTAGCCTATCCAGTCTCTCTTCATAACTGAAACACTCCAGATCAGGCCACATCCTGGTGAATCTCCTCTACACTCTCAATGAAGAGGGTCTGAATGAGTCTGAGAATGACACTAATCTTACAGAACAAACCAGATTCAGACCAGTCATCATGGACACATCAAAACCAGCACAGGACAGCTCTAATCAATCGCTAACCTGTCACTAACCAGCACAGGACAGCACTAATCAACCATTAACCCATCACTAACCAGCACAGGATAGCACTAATCAATCACAAACCTATCACTAACCAGCACAGGACAGTACTAATCAATCATTAACCCATCACTAACCAGCACAGGACAGCACTAATCAATCACTCACGCATTGTAACCAGCACAGGACAGCTCTAATCAATCACTAACCCATCACTAACCAACACAGGACAGCACTAATCAATCATTAACCCATCACTAACCAACACAGGAAAGCACTAATCAATCACTAACCCATCACTAACCAGCACAGGACAGCACTAATCAATAACTAAATCATTGTAACCAGCACAGGACAACACTAATCTATCACTAACCCATTGTAACCAACACAGGACAGCACTAATCAATCACTAACCCATTGTAACCAGCACAGGAGAGCACTAATCAATGACTAACCCATTGTAACCAGCACAGGACAGCACTAATCAATCACTAACCCATCATAAACAGAACAGGAAAGCACTAATCAATCACTAACCCATCATAACCAGCACAGGAAAGCACTAATCAATCACTAACCCATCATAACCAGCACAGGACAGCACTAATCAATAACTAACCAATCATTACCAGCACAGGACAGCACTAAACAATCACGAACCCATTGTAACCAGCACAAGACAGCACTAATCAATCACTAACCATCATAACCAGCACAGGACAGCACTAAGCAATCACTAACCCATCATAACCAGCACAGGAAGCACTAATCAATCACTAACCCATCATAACCAGCACAGGACAGAACTAATCAATCACTAACCCATCATAACCAGCACAGGAAAGCACTAATCATTCACTACCCCATCATAAAAAGCAAAGGACAGCACTAATCAATCACTAACCCATCAAAACCAGCACAGGACAGCAGTAATCAATCACTAACCCATCATAACCAGCACAGCACAGCACTAATCAAGCACTAACCCATTATTACCAGCACAGGACAGCACTAATCAATCACTAACCCATTATTACCAGCACAGGACAGCACTAATCAAGCACTAACCCATAGTAACCAGCACAGGACAGCACTAATCAATCACTAACCCAGCATACCCAGCAGAGGACAGCACTAATCAATCACTAACCCATCATAAGCAGCACAGGACAGCAATAATCAATCACTAACCCATTGTAACCAGCACAGGACAGCACTAATCATTCACTAACCCAGTGTAACCACCACAGGACAGCATTAATCAATCACTAACCCATCGTAACGAGCACAGAATAGCACTAATCAATCACTAACCCATCAGAACCAGAATAGGAGAGCACTAATCAATCACTAACCCATCGTAACCAGCACAGGACTGCACTAATCAATCACTAACCCAATCTAACCAGCACAGGAAAGCACTAATCAATCACTAACCCATCATAACCAGCACAGGACAGCACTAATCAATGACTAACCCATTGTAACCAGCACAGGACAGCACTAATCAATCACTAACCCATTATTACCAGCACAGGACAGCACTAATCAATCACTAACACATCATAAACAGCTCAGCACAGTACTAATCAATCACTAACCCATTGTAACCAGCAAAGGACAGTAATAGTCAATGACTCACCCATTGTAACCTGCACAGGCCAGCACTAATCAATCACTAACCCATCATAACAAGCACAGGAAAGCACTAATCAATCACTAACCCATCATAACCAGCACAGGACAGCATTAATCAATCACTAACCAAATGAAACCAGCACAGGAGAGCACTAATCAATCACTAACCCTCATAACCAGCACAGGAAAGCACTAATAACTCACTAATCCATCATAACCAGCACAGGACAGCACTAACCAATCACTAATAATCATAACCAGCACAGGACAGCACTAATCAAATACTAACTCAGTAAAACAAGCACAGGACAGCACTAATCAATCACTAACCCATTGTAACCAGCACAGGACATCACTAATCAATCACTAAACCATTGTAACCAGCACAGGACAGAACTAATCAATCACTAACCCATCATAACCAGCACAGGACAGGACTTTTCAATCACTAACCCATCATAACCTGCACAGGACAGCACTAATCAATCACTAACTATCATAACAAGCACAGGAAAGCACTAATCGATCACTAACCCATCATAACCAGCACAGGACAGCACTAATCAATCACGAACCCATCATAACCAGCACAGGACAGCACTAATCAATCACTAACCAATCATAACCAGGTCAGGACAGCACTATTCAATCATTAACCCATCATAACCAGCACAGTGCAGCACTAATTAATCACGAACCCATTGTAACCAGCACAGGACATCACTAATCAATCACTAAACCATTGTAACCAGCACAGGACAGAACTAATCAATCACTAACCCATCATAACCAGCACAGGACAGGACTATTCAATCACTAACCCATCATAACCTGCACAGGACAGCACTAATCAATCACTAACTATCATAACAAGCACAGGAAAGCACTAATCGATCACTAACCCATCATAACCAGCACAGGACAGCACTAATCAATCACGAACCCATCATAACCAGCACAGGACAGCACTAATCAATCACTAACCAATCATAACCAGTTCAGGACAGCACTATTCAATCATTAACCCATCATAACCAGCACAGTGCAGCACTAATTAATCACGAACCCATTGTAACCAGCACAGGACAGCACCAATCAATCACTAACCGATCATAACCAGCACAAGAAAGCATTAATCATTCACTAATCCATCAAAACCAGCACAGGACATCACTAATCAATCACTAACTATTACAGCTAGCACAGGACAGCACTAATCAATCTCTAAACCATCATAACCAGCACAGGACAGCACTAATCAATCACTAACAATCATAACCAGCACACGGCAGCACTAATCAATCACTAACCCATTGTAACCAGCACAGGACAGCACTAAGCAATCACTAACCCATCATAACCAGCACAGGAAGCACTAATCAATCACTAACCCATCATAACCAGCACAGCACAGCACTAATCAAGCACTAACCCATTATTACCAGCACAGGACAGCACTAATCAATCGCTAACCCATTATTACCAGCAGAGGAGAGCACTAATCAATGACTAACCCATTGTAAGCAGCACAGCACAGCACTAATCAAGCACTAACCCATTATTACCAGCACAGGACAGCACTAATCAATCGCTAACCCATTATTACCAGCACAGGAGAGCACTAATCAATCACTAACCCATCATAAACAGCACAGGAAAGCACTAATCAATCACTAACCCATCATAACCAGCACAGGAAAGCACTAATCAATCACTAACCCATTGTAACCAGCACAAGACAGCACTAATCAATCACTAACCGATCATAACCAGCACAAGAAAGCATTAATCATTCACTAACCCATCATAACCAGCACAGGAAAGCACTAATCATTCACTACCCCATCATAAAAAGCACAGGACAGCACTAATTAATCACTAACCCATCAAAACCAGCACAGGACAGCACGAATCAATCAGTAATGCATCATAACAAGCACAGGACAGCAGTAACCAATCACTAACCATCATAACCAGCACAGGACAGCACTAATCAATCACTAACCCATTGTAACCAGCACAGGACAGCACTAATCAATCTCTAACCCATTATAACCAGCACAGCACAGCACAGCACTAATCAAGCACTAACCCATTATTACCAGCACAGCACAGCACTAATCAATCGCTAACCCATTATTACCAGCACAGGACATCACTAATCAATCACTAACCCATAGTAACCAGCACAGGACAGCACTAATCAATCACTAACCCAGCATACCCAGCAGAGGACAGCACTAATCAATTACTAACCCATCATAAGAAGCACAGGACAGCAATAATCAATCACTAACCCATTGTAACCAGCACAGGACAGCACTAATCATTCACTAACCCATTGCAACCAGCACAGGACATCATTAATCAATCACTAACCCATCGTAACCAGCACAGGACAGCACTAATCAATCACTAACCCATTGTAACCAGCAGAGGACAGCATTAAGCAGTCACTAACCCATTCTAACCAGCACAGGAAAGCACTAATCAATCGCTAACCCATCATAGCCAGCACAGGACAGCACTAATCTATGACTAACCCATTGTAACCAGCACAGGACAGCACAAATCAATCACTAACCCATTGTAACCAGCACAGGACAGCATTAATCAATCACTAACCCAATGAAACCAGCACAGGACAGCACTAACCAATCACTAAACCATTGTAACAAGCACCGGACAGCACTAATCAATCACTAACCCATTGTAACCAGCACAGGACATCACTAATCAATCACTAAACCATTGTAACCAGCACAGGACAGAACTAATCAATCACTAACCCATCATAACCAGCACAGGACAGGACTATTCAATTACTAACCCATCATAACCAGCACAGGGCAGCACTAATCAATCACTAAAACATTGTAACCACCACAGGACAGCATTAATCAATCACTAAACCATTGTAACCAGCACAGGACTGCAACAATCAAACACTCACCCATTGTAACCTGCACAGGACAGCACTAATCAGTCACTAACCCATCATAACAAGCACAGGAAAGCACTAATCAATCACTAACCCATCATAACAAGCACAGGAAAGCAGTAATCAATCACTAACCCATCATGACCAGCACAGGACAGCACTAATCAATCAATAACCCATTGTAACCAGCACAGGACAGCACTAATCAATCACTAACCAATCATAACCAGGACAGGACAGCACTAATCAATCACTAACCCATCATAACCAGCACAGGACAGCACTAATTAATCACTAACCTATCATAACGAGCACAGGACAGCACTAATTAATCACTAACCCATTGTAACCAGCACAGGACAGCACTAATCAATCACTAATCCAACATAACCAGCACAGGAGAGCACTAACCAATCACTAACCCATCATAACAAGCACAGGAAAGCAGTAATCAATCACTAATCCATCATGACCAGCACAGGACTGCAATAATCAATCACTCACCCATTGCAACCTGCACAGGACAGCACTAATCAGTCACTAACCCATCATAACAAGCACAGGAAAGCACTAATCAATCACTAACCCATCATAACAAGCACAGGAAAGCAGTAATCAATCACTAACCCATCATGACCAGCACAGGACAGCACTAATCAATCAATAACCCATTGTAACCAGCACAGGACAGCACTAATCAATCACTAACCAATCATAACCAGGACAGGACAGTACTATTCAATCATTAACCCATCATAACCAGCACAGGGCAGCACTAATTAATCACGAACCCATTGTAACCAGCACAGGACAGCACCAATCAATCACTAACCAATCATAACCAGCACAAGAAAGCATTAATCATTCACTAATCCATCAAAACCAGCACAGGACATCACTAATCAATCAATAACCATCATAACTACCACAGGACAGCACTAATCAATCTCTAAACCATCATAACGAGCACAGGACAGCACTAACCAATCACTAACCATCATAACCAGCACAGGACAGCACTAATCAATCACTAACCCATTGTAACCAGCACAGGACAGCACTAATCAATCTCTAACCCATTATAACCAGCACAGCACAGCACTAATCAAGCACTAACCCATTATTACCAGCACAGGACAGCACTAATCAATCGCTAACCCATTATTACCAGCACAGGACATCACTAATCAATCACTAACCCTTAGTAACCAGCACAGGACAGCACTAATCAATCACTAACCCAGCATACCCAGCAGAGGACAGCACTAATCAATTACTAACCCATCATAAGAAGCACAGGACAGCAATAATCAATCACTAACCCATTGTAACCAGCACAGGACAGCACTAATCATTCACTAACCCATTGCAACCAGCACAGGACATCATTAATCAATCACTAACCCATCGTAACCAGCACAGGACAGCACTAATCAATCACTAACCCATTGTAACCAGCAGAGGACAGCATTAAGCAGTCACTAACCCATTCTAACCAGCACAGGAAAGCACTAATCAATCGCTAACCCATCATAACCAGCACAGGACAGCACTAATCTATGACTAACCCATTGTAACCAGCACAGGACAGCACAAATCAATCACTAACCCATTGTAACCAGCACAGGACAGCATTAATCAATCACTAACCCAATGAAACCAGCACAGGACAGCACTAACCAATCACTAAACCATTGTAACAAGCACCGGACAGCACTAATCAATCACTAACCCATTGTAACCAGCACAGGACATCACTAATCAATCACTAAACCATTGTAACCAGCACAGGACAGAACTAATCAATCACTAACCCATCATAACCAGCACAGGGCAGCACTAATCAATCACTAACCCATTGTAACCACCACAGGACAGCATTAATCAATCACTAAACCATTGTAACCAGCACAGGACTGCAACAATCAAACACTCACCCATTGTAACCTGCACAGCACAGCACTAATCAATCACTAACCCATCATAACCAGCACAGGACAGCACTAATTAATCACTAACCTATCATAACGAGCACAGGACAGCACTAATTAACCACTAACCCATTGTAACCAGCACAGGACAGCACTAATCAATCACTAACACATCATAACCAGCACAGGACAGCACTAATCAATCACTAACCCATCATAACCAGCACAGGACAGGACTATTCAATTACTAACCCATCATAACCAGCACAGGACAGCACTAATCAATCACTAACCCATCATAACCAGCACAGGACAGTACAAATCAATCACTAACCAATGTAACCAGCACAGGACAGCAATAATCAATGACTCACCCATTGTAACCGGCACAGGACAGCACTAATCAATCACTAACCCATCATAACCAGCACAGGATAGCACTAATCAATCACTAACCCATCATAACCAGCACAGGACAGAACTAATCAATCACTAACCAATCATAACCAGGACAGGACAGCACTATTCAATCATTAACCCATCATAACCAGCACAGGGCAGCACTAATTAATCACGAACCCATTGTAACCAGCACACGACAGCACCAATCAATCACTAACCGATCATAACCAGCACAAGAAAGCATTAATCATTCACTAATCCATGAAAACCAGCACAGGACATCACTAATCAATCACTAACCATCATAACTAGCACAGGACAGCACTAATCAATCTCTAAACCATCATAACCAATCACTAACCATCATAACCAGCACACGACAGCACTAATCAATCACTAACCCATTGTAACCAGCACAGGACAGCACTAATCAATCTCTAACCCATCATAACCAGCACAGCACAGCACTAATCAAGCACTAACCCATTAATACCAGCACAGGACAGCACTATTCAATCGCTAACCCATTATTACCAGCACAGGACAGCACTAATCAATCACTAACCCAGCATACCCAGCAGAGGACAGCACTAATCAATCACTAACCCATCATAAGCAGCACAGGACAGCAATAATCAATCACTAGCCCATTGTAACCAGCACAGGACAGCACTAATCATTCACTAACCCCTTGTAACCAGCAGAGGACAGCACTAAGCAGTCGCTAACCTATTCTAACCAGCACAGGAAAGCACTAATCAATCACTAACCCATCATAACCAGCACAGGACAGCACTAATCAATGACTAACCCATTGTAACCTGCACAGGACAGCACAAATCAATCACTAACCCATTGTAACCAGCACAGGAGAGCACTAATCAATCATTAACCCTCATAACCAGCACAGGAAAGCACTAATAACTCACTAATCCATCATAACCAGCGCAGGACAGCACTAACCAATCACTAAACCATTGTAACCAGCACAGGACAGCACTAATCAATCACTAACCCATCATAACCAGCACAGCACAGCACTAATCAATCACTAAACCATTGTAACCAGCACAGGACTGCAATAATCAATCACTATCCCATTAAAACAAGCACAGGACAGCACTAATCAATCGCTAACCCATTGTAACCAGCACAGGACATCACTAATCAATCACTAAACCATTGTAACCAGCACAGGAGAGAAGTTATCAATCACTAACCCATCATAACCAACACAGGACAGGACTATTCCATTACTAACCCATCATAACCAGCACAGGGCAGCACTAATCAATCACTAACCCATTGTAACCACCACAGGACAGCATTAATCAATCACTACACCATTGTAACCAGCACAGGACTGCAATAATCAATCACTCACCCATTGTAACCTGCACAGGAGAGCACTAATCAATCACTAACCCTCATACCCAGAACAGGAAAACACTAATAACTCACTAATCCATCATAACCAGCACAGGACAGCACTAACCAATCACTAAACCATTGTAACCAGCACAGGACAGCACTAATCAATTACTAACCCATCATAACCAGCACAGCACAGCACTAATCAATCATTAAACCATTGTAACCAGCACAGGACTGCATTAATCAATCACTAACCCATTAAAACAAGCACAGGACAGCACTAATCAATCATTAACCCACTGTAACCAGCACAGGACATCACTAATCAATCACTAAACCATTGTAACCAGCACAGGACATAACTTATCAATTACTAACCCATCATAACCAGCACAGGACAGGACTATTCAATTACTAACCCATCATAACCAGCACAGGGCAGCACTAATCAATCACTAACCCATTGTAACCACCACAGGACAGCATTAATCAATCACTAAACCATTGTAACCAGCACAGGACTGCAATAATCAATCACTCACCCATTGTAACCTGCACAGGACAGCACTAATCAATCACTAACACATCATAACAAGCACAGGAAAGCACTAATCACTCACTAACCCTTCGTAACCAGCACAGGACAGCACTAATCAATCACTAACCTATCATAACCAGCACAGGA
The DNA here is from genome assembly GCF_964194155.1 of Cetorhinus maximus. Classification (NCBI taxonomy): domain Eukaryota; kingdom Metazoa; phylum Chordata; class Chondrichthyes; order Lamniformes; family Cetorhinidae; genus Cetorhinus; species Cetorhinus maximus. Next base: position 49,900 of record NW_027597846.1, on the reverse strand, counting down.
CAGCACTAATTAATCACTAACACATCATAAACAGCACAGCACAGTACTAATCAATCACTAACCCATTGTAACCAGCACAGGACAGCAATAATCAATGATTCACCCATTGTAACCAGCAGAGGACAGCACTAATCAATCACTAACCCATCATAACAAGCACAGGAAAGCAGTAATCAATCAATAACCCATCATAACCAGCACAGGACAGCACTAATCAATCACTAACCAATCATAGCCAGGATAGGACAGCACCAATCAATCACTAACCCATCATAACCAGCACAAGAAAGCATTAATCATTCACTAATCCATCAAAACCAGCACTGAACATCACAAATCAATCACTAACCATCATAACTAGCACAGGACAGCACTAATCAATTTCTAACCCATCATAACCAGCACTGGACAGCACTAATCAATCACTAACCATCATAACCAGCACAGGACAGCACTAATCAATCACTAACCCATTGTAACCAGCACAGGACAGCACTAATCAATCTCTAACCCATCATAACCAGCACAGCACAGCACTAATCAAGCACTAACCCATTATTACCAGCACAGGACAGCACTAATCAATCACTAACCCATAGTAACCAGCACAGGACAGCACTAATCAATCTCTAACCCATCATAACCAGCACAGCACAGCACTAATCAAGCACTAACCCATCATAAGCAGCACAGGACAGCAATAATCAATCACTAACCCATTGTAACCAGCACAGGACAGCACTAATCATTCACTAACCCATTGTAACCACCACAGGACAACATTAATCAATCACTGACCCATTGTAACCAACACAGGACAGCACTAATCAATCACTAAACCATTGTAACCAGCACAGGACAGCACTAAGCAATCACTAACCCATTCTAACCAGCACAGGAAAGCACTAATCAATCACTAACCCATCATAACCAGCACAAGACAGCACTAATCAATGACTAACCAATTGTAACCAGCACAGGATAGCACAAATCAATCACTAACCCATTGTAACCAGCATAGTACAGCATTAATCAATCACTAACCCAATGAAACCAGCACAGGAGAGCACTAATCAATCACTAACCCTCATAACCAGCACAGGAAACCACTAATAACTCACTAATCCATCATAACCAGCACAGGACAGCACTAACCAATCACTAATAATCATAACCAGCACAGGACAGCATTAATCAATCACTAACCCATTAAAGCAAGCACAGGACAGAACTAATCAATCACTAACCCATCATAACCAGCACAGGACAGGACTATTCAATCACTAACCCATCATAACCAGCACAGGGCAGCACTAATCAATTACTAAACCATCATAACCAGCACAGGAAATCACTAATCAATCATTAAACCATTGTAACCAGCACAGGACTGCAATAATCAATCACTCACCCATTGTAATCTGCACAGGACAGCACTAATCAATCACTAACCCATCATAACAAGCACAGGAAAGCATTAATCAATTACTAACCCATCATAACCAGCACAGGACAGCACTAATCAATCACTAACCAATCATAACCAGGACAGGACAGCACTATTCAATCATTAACCCATCATAACCAGCACAGGGCAGCACTAATTAATCACGAACCCATTGTAACCAGCACAGGACAGCACCAATCAATCACTAACCCATCAAAACCAGCTCAAGAAAGCATTAATCATTCAATAATCCATCAAAACCAGCACAAGAAAGCATTAATCATTCAATAATCCATCAAAACCAGCACAGGACATCACTAATCAATCACTAACCAACATAACTAGCACAGGACAGCACTATTCAATCACTAACCCATTGTAAGCAGCACAGGACAGCACCAATCAATCACTAACCCATCATAACCAGCACAGCACAGCACTAATCAATCACTAACCCATTGTAACCAGCACAGGACAGCATTAATCAATCACTAACCCATCATAACAAGTACAGGTAAGCACTAATCAATCACTAACCCATCATAACCAGCACAGGACAGCACTAATCAATCACTAACCCATCATAACCAGCAAAGGAGAGCACTAATCAATCACTAACCCATGAAAACCAGCACAGGACAGCACTAATCAATCAATAAGCCATCATAACCAGCACAGGAAAGCACTAATCAATCACTAACCATCATAACCAGCACAGGACAGCACTAATCAATCAATAACCCATCATAACCAGCACAGGACGGCACTAATCAATCACTAACCTATCATTACCAGCACAGGACAGCACTAATCAATCACTAACCCATTGTAAACAGCACAGGACAGCACTAATCAATCACTAACCATCATAACCAGCACAGGACAGCACTAAGCAATCACTAACCCATCACAACCTGCACAGGACAGCACTAATCAATCACTAACCCATCATAACAAGCACAGGAAAGCACTAATCAATCACTAACCCATCATATCCAGCACAGGACAGCACTAATCAAACACTAATCTTCATAACCAGCACAGGACAGCACTAATCAATCACTAACCCACCATAACCAGCACAGGACAGCACTAATCATTCACTAAACCATCATAACTCGCACAGGAAAGCACTAATCATTCGCTATCCCATCCTAACTAGCACAGGAAAACACTAATCAATCACTAACCCATCATAAGCAGCACAGGACAGCACTAATCAATCACTAAGCCATTGTAACCACCACAGGACAGCAGTAATCAATCACTAGCCCAACATAAGCAGCACAGGACAGCACTAATCAATCACTAACCCATTGTAACCAGCACAGGAGAGCACTAATCAATGACTAACCCATTGTAAGCAGCACAGGACAGCACTAATCAATCACTAACCCATTGTAACCAGCACAGGACAGCAGTAATCAATCACTAACCCATCATAACCAGCACAGGACAGCACTTATCAATTACTAACCCATTGTAACCAGCACAGGACGGCACTAATCAATCATTAACCCATCATAACCAGCACAGGACAGCACTAATCAATCATTAACCCATTGTAACCAGCACAGGACAGCACTAATCAATCACTAACCCATTGTAACCGGCACAGGACAGCACTAATCAATCACTACCGCATTGTAACCAGCACAGGACAGCACTAATCAATCACTAACCCATCATAACCAGCACAGGACAGCACTAATCAATCTCTATCCCATCATAATCAGCACAGGACAGCACTAATCAATCACTAACCCATCATAACCAGCACAGGACAGCACTAATCAATCACTAACCCATCATAACCAGCACAGGACAGCACTAATCAATCACTAACCCATCATAACCAGCACAGGACAGCACTAATCACTCACTACCCCATTGTAACCAGCACAGGACAGCTCTAATCAATCACTAACCCATCATAACCAGCACTGGACAGCACTAATCAATCTCTAACCCATCATAACCAGCACAGGACAGCACTAATCAATCACTAACCCATCATAACCAGCACAGGACAGCACTAATCAATCACTACCCCATTGTAACCAGCACAGGAGAGCAGTAATCAATCACTAACCCATCATAACCAGCACAAGCCAGCACTAATCAATCACTAACCCATCATAACCAGCACAGGACAGCACTAATCAATCACTAACCCATTGTAACCAGCACAGGACAGCACTAATCAATCTCTAACTATCATAACCAGCACAGGACAGCACTAATCAATCACTAACCCATCATAACCAGCACAGGACAGCACTAATCAATCACTAACCCATTATAACCAGCACAGGACGTGATGTGGGGGAGGTGATGGTGCCAGTGATCTAGTCACTGGGCCAGTGATGCAGTGCGACCCGGGCTGATTCTCCAGAGAGACCAGTTCCAATCGGCACTCGCTGGAATTTCAATTCAATAAAAATCTGGAATTAAAAATCTGGTGTTGACCATGGAGCCATTGTCGATTGTTGTAAAAACCCCTCAGTAAACCTGATGCCCTAACCTGGACTGGTTTACATGTGACTGCCCTCAGCTGGATCAAACACAACCAAGTTAACACAGACCCTGCAACATCCTGCTGATTATCATCGGGGGCTGGTGCTGAGCTGCCTCCCAGACTGGTCATCCTCACAGGATCATATCTTACAGCTAATGTTAAAAAGACAAGGGGCTGGACCTGAACGCACCCAGCTTTCACTATAAGGTCGATGAATGAAATGCAAATAGATCTGATTGTGATGACGGAGACAGGGCTGCAGGGTGAGCAAGGTTGGGGACTGAATATCCAAGCACAGAATATCGAGTTCAGCAGGATGCCACCCACCCCCCCACCACCCCATTCACACACCCCCATCCCCCCGGCTTTCCTCATGAGTGCCTGGCGGGCCTCCTGGAGGGAGGGACACCCTCCTCCCCAGGGCTGGGAGGAGGTGACAGTGCTGGTGAGCTGCCATGATGTGGTGCAGCACACGGGCGCAGTGCCCAAAGTGCTGCACTCGGGCAGGGTGAGTACCACCTTCGAGGAGGTGCCACCAGCGGAGAGGGGGAAGGCTGTCTGATTCCTGGAAAGGTTCACACAGCCTGAATCCTCCAGGGGCCTTGGAGACACCAGTGAGTCCGAAACTGAAGCCTGGAAATGCTGAGAATGAAGCCTCGAACACAGATGGAGCGCCCAAGCAGCGGCACCCCTCACTCTTCACACTGGCAATGCTGCTGACCCCCCCCACCGGATCAGCGGCCCACCCGCCCGTGTTGCCCACACGACGAGGGTGAAATTGCACCATCAGCGTAAAATCCGACTGATTTGCCTATTTAATGGCCTGAACTCAGCAGGGAAATCGATGGGGGGAAACAGCTCCGACTCCCACACACACACTCACCAAACAAAATATCACACGAGAGTGTGATAACATCAGGAGTGCTCACCCACTCAGTGAAACATTCTCCCTAAGATGTGTGTCAGGGGGCACAACAGGGCACGTGTCACACAGTCACAGAATCACAGTGCAGAAGAGGCCCTTCGGCCCATCGAGTCTGCACCGACACGTGAGAAACACCTGACCTACCTACCTAATCCCATTTACCAGCACTTGGCCCATAGCCTTGAATGTTATGATGTGCCAAGTGCTCATCCAGGTACTTTTTAAAGGATGTGAGGCAACCCGCCTCCACCACCCTCCCAGGCAGCGCATTCCAGACCGTCTCCACCCTCTGGGTAAAAAAGTTTTTCCTCACATCCCCCCTAAACCTCCTGCCCCTCACCTTGAACTTATGCCCCCTTGTGACTGACCCTTCAACTAAGGGGAACAGCTGCTCCCTATCCACCCTGTCCATGCCCCTCACAATCTTGTACACCTCGATCAGGTCACCCCTCAGTCTTCTCTGCTCCAACAAAAACAACCCAAGTCTATCCAACCTCTCTTCATAACTTAAATGTTTCATCCCAGGCAACATCCTGGTGAATCTCCTCTGCACCCCCTCCAGTGCAATCACATCCTTCCTATAATGTGGCGACCAGAACTGCACACAGTACTCCAGCTGTGGCCTCACCAAGGTTCTATACAACTCCAACATGACCTCCCTACTTTTGTAATCTATGCCTCGATTGATAAAGGCAAGTGTCCTATATGCCTTTTTCACCACCCCACTAACATGCCCCTCCGCCTTCAGAGATCTATGGACACACACACCAAGGTCCCTTTGTTCCTCAGAACTTCCTGGTGTCATACTGTTCATTGAATACTTCTTTGTCAAATTATTCCTTCCAAAGTGTATCACCTCACACTTTTCAGGGTTAAATTCCATCTGCCACTTATCTGCCCATTTGACCATCCCGTCTATATCTTCCTGTAGCCCAAGACACTCAACCTCACTATTAACCACCCGGCCAATCTTTGTGTCATCCTCAGACTTACTAATCCTACACCCCACATAGTCATCTATGTCGTTTATATAAATGACAAATAATAGGGGACCCAGCATAGATCCCTGTGGTACGCCACTGGACACTGGCTTCCAGTCACTAAAGCATCCTTCTGTCATCACCCTCTGTCTCCTACAACTAAGCCAATTTTGAATCCACCTTATCAAATTACCCTGTATCCCATGTGCATTTGCCTTCTTTATAAGTCTCCCATGTGGGACCTTGTCAAAGGCTTTGCTGAAATCCATATAACCTACATCAACTGCACTACCCGCATCTACACACCTGGTCACCTCCTCAAAAAATTCAATCAAATTTGTTAGGCATGACCTCCCTCTGACAAAGCCATGCTGACTATCCCTGATCAAACCTTGTCTCTCCAAGTGGAGATAGATTCTCTCCTTCAGAAATTTCTCCAATAGTTTCCCTACCACTGTCGTGAGACTCACTGGCCTGTAGTTCCCTGGCTTATCTCTACAACCCTTCTTAAATAGCGGAACCACATTAGCTGTTCTCCAGTCCTCTGGCACCTCCCCCGTGGCCAGAGAGGAATTAAAAATTTGGGTCAGAGCCCCTGCGATCTCCTCCCTTGCCTCCCTCAGCAGTCTGGGACACAAATCATCAGGACCTGGAGATTTGTCCACTTTTAAGCCTGCCAACACCTCCAATACCTTGTCACTCCCTATATCAATTTGCTTAAGAACCTCGCAGTCTCTCTCCCCGAGTTCCATACCTTCATCCTCATTCTCTTGGGTGAAGACGGATGTGAAGTATTCATTCAACACTCTACCGATGTACTCTGGCTCCACCCACAGATTGCCCCCTTGGTCCCTAATGGGCCCTACTCTTTCCCTGGTTATCCTCTTCCCATTGATATACTTATAGAATATCTTGGGAATTTCCCTACTTTTACCAGCCAGAGCTTTCTCATATCCCCTCTTTACTCTCCTAATTGCTTTCTTAAGCTCCACCCTGCACTTTCTGTACTCCACTAATGCCTCTGCTGATTTGCTTCCCTTGTACCTGCTAAAAGCCTCTCTTTTCCTTCTCATCGTAACCTGAATATCTCTGGTCATCCATGGTTCTCTGGGCTTGTTACTCCTTCCTATCATCCTAGAGGGAACATGTTGAGTCTGTACCCTCCCCATTTCCTTTTTGAACGCCACCCACTGTTCCTCTGTAGATTTCCCCACAAGTAGCTGTTCCCAGTCTACCTTGGCCAGATCCTGCCTTATTTTACTAAAATCCACTCTCCCCCAATACAAAAAGTTTTTTTGCAACTTGTCTATTTCTTTGTCCATAACAAACTTAAACTTTACCGTGATAAAAACAAAAAACTACTGCGGATGCTGGAAATCCAAAACAAAAACAGAATTACCTGGAAAAACTCAGCAGGTCTGGTAGCATCGGCGGAGAAGAAAAGAGTCGATGTTTCAAGTCCTCACGACCCTTCAACAGAACAGTTCTGTTGAAGGGTCGTGAGGACTCGAAACGTTGACTCTTTTCTTCTCCGCCGATGCTACCAGACCTGCTGAGTTTTACCAGGTAATTCTGTTTTTGTTTTTAAACTGTACCATGTTGTGGACGCTATCGCTAAAATACTCGCCCACCACCACCTCAGCCACCTGTCCGGCTTCATTCCCCAGAATTAGGTCCAGCACTGCCCTGTCCCTTGTTGGACCCTCTACATATTGACCTAAAAAGTTCTCCTGTACACATTTCAAGAAATCCACGCCATCCAAGCCCTTAACACTATGTCTATCCCAATTAATGTTGGGAAAGTTGAAATCACCTAATATAATTACTCTATTGTTATTGTTTTTACACACCTCCACAAATTGTACACATATTTGCTCCTCAATTTCCCACTGACTATCTGGGGGTCTATAATAAACACCTAACAATGTGGCTGCCCCTTTGTTATTCTTAAGCTCTACCCACAAAGCTTCATTCGATGCCCCCGCCAAGATATCATCTCTCCTTACTGCAGTAACTGACTCCTTAACTAATAATGCAATTCCTCCTCCTCTTTTACCCCCTCCCCTGTCTCACCTGAAGATTCTATATCCCTGAATGCTGAGCTGCCAATCCTGCCCTTCCCTCAACCACATCTCAGTGATGGCTACTATATCACAATTCCACATGTCAATCCTCACCCTTAACTCATCCGTTTTACCTGTAATACTCCTGGCATTAAAGTAGAGACCATCCAGCCTTGCCTTACATCCTTGAAGCTTATTGCAGCTGTAGTCCCTCTGACTTGATTGTTTTACTGTATTATGATGTGTCCCTATTCTGCTAACATTCTGTGTCTCCTCCCCCTGCCGAATTAGTTTAACCTCCTCCCAACAGCACTAGCAAACCCGCCTGCAAGGATGTTAGTCCCGCTCTGGTTCAGATGTAGACCGTCCCGCTTGTACAGGTCCCACCTTCCCCAGAAACGGTCCCAGTGATCCAGGAATCTAAAACCCTCCCTCCTGCACCAACTCTTAAGCCACGTGTTGATCTGTGCTATTCTCCTATTTCTGAGCTCTCTAGCGCGTGGCACTGGGAGTAATCCAGAGATTACAACCCGAGAGGTCTTGCTTTTTAGTCTACTGCCTAACTCCCTGAATTCTTGATGCAAGACCTCATCCCTCTTTCTACCTATGTCATTGGTACCAACATGTACCATGACCTCTGCCTTATCGCCCTCCCCCTTCAGGATGCCCTGCAACCGTTCAGTGACATCCCGGACCCTGGCACCAGGGAGGCAACATACCATCCTGGAGTCACGTTGACGGCCACAGTAGCGCCTATCTCTTCCCCTGACTATAGAATCCCCTATTACTATTGCTCTTCCTCCCCTCCTGTACAGACAGGCTGCTTGTGGTGCTAGAAGCTTGGCTCTGTCCGCACTCCCTGGAGGAACCAGCGCCCTCATCAGCCTCCAAAATGGAATACCGATTTGCGAGCGGGACCCCAGGGGACTCCTGAACTACCTGCCTGTTTCTCTTGGACTGCCTGGTGGTCACCCATTTCCTTCCTTCCTCAAGTCCCTGTATCTGCAGTGTGACCACCTCTCTAAATGTCCTATCCACGATGCTCTCAGACTCGTGGATGTTCCACAGTGTCCCCAGCCGCTGTTCCAGCTCTGAAACCCGAGCTTCCAGGAGCTGCAGCTGGACACACTTCCTGCACACATGCTGGTCCCCGGCACTGGAAATGTCCCCGGCTTCTCACATGGAGCACAAGGAGCACACCACGGCTTTGAGCTCTCCTGCCATGACTTATCTCTTTAAATTAAACCTTTTAAATCAATTACTCTAGGGCCCTTCTTTCCTGATCCTCGTTACTACAGAATATACAAACTATAAACCATAAAAAGACCTTAAACTATAAGTGATCATGCGCCAGTTTATGCCTGAGTGGCTCGGGCGCCTGCCCATCCACACAACGCAAAATTCTGCCCCAAGGGTGCTCGATATATAGGACGGACAGGCAAACAGGAAAAGGAAGTGCTGTGGTGTTGTTAGTTAAGGACAAAATCAGGGCGACAGTAAGAGGATATTTGCGGAGAAAATCTAGATGTAGAATGAGTCAGGGTGGAGCTAAGAAGCAACAAGGGGTGTAAAATATTAGTGGGAGTTGTCTATAGGCCTCCCAACAGTAGTGATAAGGTAGGGGATGGTATTAAACAGGAAATGAGAGATGCATGTAACAAGGGTGCTAGAGTGATCATGGGTGAATTTAATCTACATATAGACTGGACAAACCAAATTAGCAACAATACTTTTTTTTTAACTGATTCACAGTGTGATGAAGAGATATTGATGTATAGAATGTGATTGGAATTTTTTGAAAATAGAGGTTTAGTCTGTGTGTGTGTTAATTGGATTAAAGCCAGCTAGTCTGGCTGCTTTGATGTACAGTAGTTTTGAGATGTAAACAGTAAGGTGCATTTGTATTTTGTTGAATCGAGCATTCGAGAGTGGGAGTGAAATCTTGTACCTAACTAGGAGACACCAAGCAATGTTTATATTACTACTAAAATTGGTACTATGAAAGGGGTTCAAAGGGCCTGGTGATCCAATGAGAATTTACATTCAGAGGGAGAGGCGGGGTATAACAGAAAGGAGTTTTGGGTGTGTAGGGTAGAGGCAGTGTAAGATGTAAGAGGCTGTAATCCTTCCACTGTCCCTGCGAAGGAACAAATTGAAAGGAAACTCATTTTGAATTTAAAAGGTGAAAAATGCTTTGCCTGGTGCCTGGTTAAGTCTATTGGTTATAGTTACCTTAGTGGAGATTCATTTGGGAATTTGTTAAAAGTTATGATAGTAGCAATTTGTAGCCATGTGTGTGTGTTTAATTTCTTATCAATTAATAAATGTTTCATTTAGTTTGAGATAAAAACCTCTCAAGAACTGGTGGTCTTATTCCTGAATTTAGAGCTGCAACTCAAACACACCAATTGAAAATATAGGTTATGACAGTTGTTTAAAGTTTCCCTCTGGGATTTTAAATAACTCGGCCTTTACCAACTGCTGTGTCATAACAACAGGATGTGGGCTTCACTGGCTACACCAGCATTTATTGCCCATCCCTAGTTGCCCTTGAGAAGGTGGTGATGAGCTGCCTTCTTGAACCGCTGCAGTCCATGTGGTGTAGGTACACCCACAGTGCTGTTAGGAAGGGAGTTCCAGGATTTTGACCCAGCGACAGTGAAGGAACGGTGATATATTTCCAAGTCAGGATGGTGAGTGACTTGGAGGGGAATTTCCAGGTGGTGGTGTTCCCATCTATCTGCTGCCCTTGTCCTTCTAGATGGTAGTGGTTGTGGGTTTGGAAGGTGCTGTCGAAGGAGCCTTGGTGAATTCCTGCAGTGCATCTTGTAGATGGTACACACACTGCTGCTACTGTGGTGGAGGGAGTGAATGTTTGTGGATATGGTGCCAATCAAGCAAGAGGAAAACATATGGAATGTTTTCCTTTATTGGGCGAGGGATTGAAAACAAAAGCAGGGATCTAATGATGGAACTGTTTGTGCAGAGTTCTGGTCACCACATTACAGGGAGGACATAACTGTTCTGGAGAGAGTGCAGAGGAGATGTACAAGAATGTTGCCAGGTCTTGGAAATTGCAGCTATGAGGAGGGATCGGATAGGCTCCGATTGTTTTCCTTCGAACAGAGGAGGCTAAGGGGGTGACCTAATTGAGGTGTATAAAATTATGAGGGGCCTAGATAGGGTCGACAGGAAATACTTGTTTTCCCCCTCGCTGAGGGGTCAGTTACCAGGGGGAACAGGAGTATAGGATTATAGGAGGTATAAGATGGTAGAAGGATTAGAGGAGACATGAGGAAAGACTTGTTTTCCCCCTAGCTGAGGGGTCAGTTACCAGGGGGAACAGATTGAAGGTGATTGGTAGAAGGATTAGAGAGAACATGAGGAAAGACTTTTTCACCCAGAGGGTGGTGAGTGTCTGGGATTCACTGCCTAAGTTGGGAGTTGAGGCTGAAACCCTCACCTCATTTAAAATGTACCTGGATCTGCATCTGAAGCTCGGGAACCTGCAAAGCCACAGACCAGGGGCTGGAAAGTGGGATTAAAATGAGCGGCTAGTTTAATTTTCATCTTTTTCCGGCCGGCACAGACACGATGGGCTGAATGGCCTCTTTCTGCACCGTAACTTTTCTATGATTCTATGCTTCTCAGACTCGGCCAGCTCGGTCTGTGGTGGTGCTATGGAGCCACTCTTGGTGATGGACATTGAAGTCCCCCACCCAGAGTACATTCTGCGCCCTTGCCACCCTCAGTGCTTCCTCCAAGTGGTGTTGAACATGGAGAAGCACTGATTCATCAGCTGAGGGAGGGCGGTACATGGTAATCAGCAGGAGATTTCCTTGCCCATGTTTGACCTGATGACATGAGATTTCATGGGGTCCGGAGTCGATGTTGAGGACTCATCCACTGCTTCTCTTATCTATTCTGCTAGTTACATCCTCTAAAAACTCCAGTCGGTTTGTCAAACATAATTTTCCTTTCATAAACCCATGTTGACTTTGTCTAATCCCGCTGATATTTTCTAAGTGTCCTGTTATCATATCCTTTATAATAGGCTCTAGCATTTTCCACACTACTGATGTTAGGTTAACTGCTCTGTAATTCGCTGTTTTCTCCCTCCCTCCTTTTTTAAACAGTAGGGTTACATTTGCCACTCTCCAATCTGCCAGGACTGTTCCAGAATCTACAGAATTTTGGACGATGACAACCAACACATCCACTATTTCCATGGTCACCTCCTTTAATTCCCTGGGCTGCAGATTATCAGGTCCTGGGGATTTATCAGCTTTCAGTCCCATTAATTTCTCTAGTTTCAGGAATACTAATTTCCTTCAATTCCTCCTTCTCACTAGACCCTTGGTTCCCTAATATTTCTGGGAAGCTATTTGGGTCTTTCTCTGTGAAGACAGAACTAAAGTAGTTGTTTAATTGCTCTGCCATTTCCGACTTCTCTATTATAAATTCTCCTGTTTCAGACGGTAAGGGACCTACATTTGTCTTCACTAATATATTTCTTTTTACATACTTATAGAAGCTTCTACAGTCTGCTTTTATGCTCCTTGAAAGTTTACTCTCATACTTTATTTTTTAGCTCTTAATCAATCTCTTGGTCCTCCATTGTTGAATTCTAAACATCCCAATCCTCAGGTTTGCTACTTTTTCTGACAACTTTGTATGACTCCTCTTTGGATCTAATACTATCCTTAATTCCTTTGTTAGTCATGGCTGGGTCACTTTTCCTGTTGTGATTTTGCACCAGAAAGGAATGTATAACTGTTGCAATTTATACATTCATTCCTTAAATATTAGTCATTGCCTATCCACTGTCATGCCTGTTAATGAAGTTCCCCAATCTGTCTTAGCCAACTCATGCCTCATAGCATCATACTTTCCTATGTTTAGATTTGGGCCCTAGTTTCAGAATGCACCATTTCACTTTCCACCCGAATGAAGAATTCTATCATTTTATGGTCACTGTTCCCTAAAGGACTCCACACAACAAGATTATTAATTGAGCCCTTTTCATTGCACAATGCCAAATCTAGGATAGCCTCGATGTACTGGTCTAAAACAACCATCTCGTGCACATTCCAGGAATTCATCCATCACAGTAAAGTAATGGAAGGGGTCATCAACAGTGCTATCAAGCGGCACTTGCTGAGCAATAACCTGCTCACTAATGTGCAGTTTGGGTTCCGTCAGAGCCACTCAGCTCCTGACCTCATTACAGTCTTGGTTCAAACATGGACAAAAGAGCTGAACTCCCGAGGTGAGGTGAGAGTGACTGCCCTTGACATCAAGGCAGCATTTGACCGAGTGTGGCATCAAGGAGCCCGAGCAAAAGCAAAACTGGACTCAATGGGGATCAGGGGGAAAACTCTCTGCTGGTTGGAGTCATACCGAGCACAAAGGAAGATGGTTGTGGTTGTTGGAGGTCAGTCATCTCAGCTCCAGGACATCACTGCAGGAGTTCCTCAGGGTAGTGTCCTCGGCCCAACCATCTTCAGCTGCTTCATCAATGACCTTCCTTCCATCATAAGGTCAGAAGTGGGGATGTTCGCTGATGATTGCACAATGTTCAGCACCATTTGCGACTCCTCAGATACTGAAGCAGTCCATGTCCAAATGCAGCAAGACCTGGACAATATCCAGGCTTGGGCTGACAAGTGGCAAGTAACATTCACGCCACACAAGTGTCAGGCAATGACCATCTCCAACAAGAGAGAATCCAACCATCGCCCCTTGATGTTCAATGGCATCACCATCACTGAATCCCCCACTGTCTACATCCTGAGGGTTACCATTGACCAGAAACTGAACTGGACTAGCCACATAAATACTGTGGCGACAAGAGCAGGTCAGAGGTTAGGAATCCTACGACAAGTAACTCACCTCCTGACTCCCCAAAGCCTATCCACCATCTACAAGGCACAAGTCAGGAGTGTGATGGAATACTCCCCACTTGCCTGGATGAGTGCAGCTCCCACAACACTCAAGAAGCTTCACACCGTCCAGGACAAAGCAGCCGCTTGATTGGCACCCCATCCACAAACATTCACTCCCTCCACCACCGACGCACAGTAACAGCAGTGTGTACCATCTACAAGATGCACTGCAGGAATTCACCAAGGCTCCTTCGACAGCACCTTCCAAACCCACGATCACTACCACCTAGAAGGACAAGGGCAGCAGATAGATGGGAACACCACCACCTGGAAGTTCCCCTCCAAGTCACTCACCATCCTGACTTGGAAATATATCACCGTTCCTTCACTGTCGCTGGGTCAAAACCCTGGAACTCTCTCCTTAACAGCACTGTGGGTGTACCTACACCACATGGACTGCAGCGGTTCAAGAAGGCAGCTCATCACCACCTTCTCAAGGGCAATTCGGGATGGGCAATAAATGCTGGCCCAGCCAGCGAAGCCCACATCCCGTGAAAATAATTTTTTTTAAAATCCCTAACTTGTTCTAACCAGTGCAGGATATCACTCACCAATCCAAGCCAGAATAGGTCACCACTAACAGATCGTAACCACCACAGAAAACCCAAACTTATCCACTACTGGTCATCATTAACTCATCAAAACCAGCACAGGTCTTAGTTCTGTTGAAGAGTCATTCGGACTCGAAACATTAACTGTGTTCCTCTCCGCAGACGCTGTCAGACCTGCTGAGTTTTTCCAGTTAGTTTTATTTTTGTTCCAGCACAGGTCATCACCGATCCATCAAAATGAGTAGTGTACATCAAAACCCCATCTATAACCCACTCCATCAATAACCATCGTTAACCCATCATGAACAGTACAGACCTAACCTATCACTAACCTATCATACCCAGCACAGGTCATCCCTAAATAATCTTACCTACTACAGGATATCACTTACCTAGCACTAACTCCTAGTATGCAACTCAAGGCATCAATAATACGTCACTAACGCATCCTAAAAAAGCACAGGTCATCAGTAACGCACTCAAACGAGCACAGGTAATCAGTAATCCATTGAAACCTGCTGATGTCATCATTAACCCACTGAAAATAACACAGGTAATCAGTAACCCATTTAAACTAGCAGAGGTCATCAATAACTCATTGAAACTAATCCATGTCATTAATAAGCCATTGAAACTAGCACAGGTCATCAGTAACCCATTGAAACTAGTACAGCTAATCCATTTTTTTTATTCATTCACTAGATGTGAACTTCGCTGGCTGTGCCAGCATTTATTGCCCATCCCTAGTTGCCCTTGAGAAGGTGGTGAGCTGCCTTCTAGAACCACTGCAGTCCATGTGGTGTAGGTACATCCACAGTGCTGTTAGGGAGGGAGTTTCAGGATTTTGACCCAGCGACAGTGAAGGAACGGTGATATATTTCCAAGTCAGGATGGTGAGTGACTTGGAGGGGAACCTCCAGGTGGTGGTGTTCCCATCTATCTGCTGCCCTTGTCCTTCTAGATGGTAGTGGTCGTGGGTTTGGAAGGTGCTGTCGAAGGAGCCTTGGTGAATTCCTGCAGTGTATCTTGTAGATGGTACACACACTGCTGCTACTGTGCGTCGGTGGTGGAGGGAGTGAATGTTTGTGGATGGGGTGCCAATCAAGCGGCTGCTTTGTCCTGGACGGTGTGAAGCTTCTTGAGTGTTGTGGGAGCTGCACTCATCCAGGCAAGTGGGGAGTATTCCATCACACTCCTGACTTGTGCCTTGTAGATGGTGGACAGGCTTTGGGGAGTCAGGAGGTGAGTTACTCATCGCAGGATTCCCAGCCTCTGACCTGCTCTTGTCGCCATAGTATTTATTTGGCTAGTCCAGTTCAGTTTCTGGTCAATGGTAACCCCCAGGATGTTGATAGTGGGGGATTCAGTGATGGTAATGCCATTGAACATCAAGGGGCGATGGTTGGATTCTCTCTTGTTGGAGATGGTCATTGCCTGACACTTGTGTGATACGAATGTTATTTGCCACTTGTCAGCCCAAGCCTGGATATTGTCCAGTTCTTGCTGCATTTGGACATGGACTGCTTCAGTATCTGAGGAGTCGCAAATGGTGCTGAACATTGTGCAATCATCAGCGAACATCCCCACTTCTGACCTTATGATGGAAGGAAGGTCATTGATGAAGCAGCTGAAGATGGTTGGGCCGAGGACACTACCCTGAGGAACTCCTGCAGTGATGTCCTGGAGCTGAGATGACTGACCCCAACCATCTTCCTTTGTGCTGGGTATGTCCCCAACCAGCGGAGAGTATTCCCCCAATATGTTTATATTACTAATAAAATTGGTACAATGAATGTGGTTTCATTGTTAAAAGGTAAAGTTCAAAGAGGCTGGTGAGACAATGAGAATTTGAATTCAATCAGTGGTGGTAGGTATAACTTCAGTAGTTTTCGGGTGTGCAGAGCAGAGGCAATTTAAGATCAAAAGGCAGCTGCAAACCTCCAACTGGCTCCACAGTGGAAAGGTCCTCATTTTCAATTCGTGAGGTGAAAATGCTTTGCCTAGTGTTTGGTTAAGTCTATGGGTTGCTGTTGCCTTAATGGGGATTAGTTTGAGAATTTGTTAAAAGTTATGATAATAGTAATTTGTAACCATGTGTATATATTTTAACTAGTGTAAATTAATAAAATGTTTCAATTAGATTAATGTAAAGCCTCAAGAACTGATGGTCTGATTCCTGAATTTAAGATCGCATCTCAAACATAACACTTAAACTTATAGGTAATGCCAGTGGTTTAAAGTTTCCCTCTGAGATTTTTAAAATAACTCCACTTTACCAACTGCATCGGTCATAACACTCTGGTGGACCCCAAACTGGGTGTCAGTAAGCAGGTTATTGCTAAGCAAGTGCCGTTTGATAGCACTGTTGATGACCCCATCCATCACTTTACTGATGATGGAGAGTATTCTAATGGGGCAGTAATTGGTCAGGTTGGATTTGTCCTGCTTTTTCTGTACCGTTCATACCTGGGCAATTTTCCACATCGCCAGGTAGATGCCAGTGTTGTAGCTGTACTGGAACAGCTTGGCTAGGGGCGCGGCAAGTTCTGGAGCACAAGTCTTCAGTACTATTGCCAGAATATTGTCAGGGCCCATTGACTTTGCAGTGTCCAGTGCCTTTAGCCATTTCTTGATATCGGAGTGAATCGAATTGGCTGAAGACTGGCATCTGTGATGCTGGGGACCTCCAGAGGAGGCTGAGATGGATCATCCACTCGGCACTTCTGGCTGAAGATTGTAACAAATGTTTCAGCCTTATCTTTTGCACTGATGTGCTGGGCTCCTACATCATCGAGGATGGGGATATTTTGGGGATGAGGTATGAAGTATGTTTTTCCCTCTTGTTGTTTCCCTCACCACCTGCCGCAGACCCAGTCTAGCAGCTATGTCCTTTAGGACTCGGCCAGCTCGGTCAGTAGTGGTGTTACTGAGCCACTCTTGGTGATGGACATTGAAGTCCCCCACCCAGAGTACATTCTGCACCCTTGCCACCCTCAGTGCTTCCTCCAAGTGCTGTTCAACATGGAGGAGCACTGATTCATCAGCTGAGGGAGGGCGGTACATGGTAATCAGCAGGAGGTTTCCTTGCCCATGTTTTACCTGATGACATGGGACTTCATGGGGTCCGGAGTTGATGTTGAGGATTCCCAGGGAAACTCCCTCCTGACCCTATACCACTGTGCCGCCCCCTCTGCTGGGTCTGTCCTGCCAGTGGGACAGGGCATACCCAGGGATGGTGATGGTGGTGCCTGGGACATTATCTGTAAGGTATGATTCCGTGAGGATGATTATGTCAGGCTGTTGCTCTCCCAATTTTGGCTCTAACCCCCAGATGTTCATAAGGAGGGCTTTGCAGGGTTGACAGGGTTAAGTTTGCAGTTGTCGTTTCCGGTGCCTAGGTTGATTCCGGGTGGTCCATCCGGTTTCATTCCTTTTTTGTGACTTTGTTACAGCTGAGTGGCTTGCTCAGCCATTTCAGAGGGTCGGAGTCACATGTAGACCAGGTAAAGACAGCAGGTTTCCTTGTGAACCAGACAATCGACAATGGTTTCATGGTCATCATTAGACTTTTAATTCCAGATTTTTATTGAATTCAAATTCCACCATCTGCCGATTGGAACCTGGAGCCCCAGAGCATGACCCTGGGTCTCTGCATTACCAGCCCAGTGACAATCCCACTACACCATCACCTCCACGTTATCACCCCTTGAAACTAGTACAGGTCATTAGTAACTCATTGAAACTAGCACAGCTAATCAATAACCCCAGTTGAGGAATGGTATGGAGGTCAAAATATTTGGCCTTATTGAGAAGAGAAAGCTGAGGCAGGAGTGACTGGTGTTGACCTATTGGTGTGAATATTGCAATGTTCCCCAGGAACTCTCTGCTCCCTCATTCTCTGTTGAGGAAGATCCCACAATATTAACACACCTTCCTTTGCATTCTCTCCATCTTTGGCTCCATTCTGCAGCTTCTTCACCTTTTTCCTCACCACGGTCACCGTCTCCTTCACCAGTTCCTTTGTTTTCTTTCTGTTCCTCACAGTGTCTGTAAAATATAAACCAACACATCAGCAGCAGCACCGAGGAGCCCAGTGAACTCGAAGAGCAAGAATACCTCTCCACTGGCACAGAGGGTGCTTTAGCATAATTCCCTCACTGGCACTGGCACCCACTGGCACAGAATCTCCTACTGGTACAGACTCACCCACTGGCACTGACACCCACTGGCACACACCATCACTGGCACAGGCACTCCCACTAGCACAGATGTTCCCACTGGCACATAAACACCCTCTGGCATAGGCATTCCCACAGGCACTGAAGCACCACTGGCACAGAAATACCACTAGAACAGGATTGGCCACTGGCAGGGAAAGACCCACTGGCAGAGAAACATCCACTGGCACAGAAACATCCACTGGCACAGGATCACCCACTGACATAGAAACATCCACTGGCACAGGATCACACACTGGCACAGATACATCCACTGGCTTAGTAACACAATGACAGAAGGACCCAGTGGCACAGGGTCACCCACTGGCACAGGGTCACCCACTGGGCATGAAACTCCCACTGTTACAGAAAGGCCCACTGGCATAGAAACACCCACTGGCACAGAAACATTCACTGGAACAGGATCACCCACTGGCACACACTGTGTGATCCTGGCTTAGTAACACACAGTGAAAGAAAGACCCACTGGAACAGGGACTTCCACTGGGATAGGAATGCCCACTAGCACAGAAACACCCACTGGCATAGAAACATCCACTGGTATAGAAACACCCACTGGAACAGGATCACCCACTGGAACAGACATACCCACTGGCTTAGTAACACACTGTGACAGAAAGACCTACTGGAACAGGGACATCCACTGGGATAGGAATGTCCACTGGCACAGAAACACCCACTGGCATAGGAACACCCACTGGCATAGAAACACCCACTGGCATAGAAACACCCACTGGCACAGACATACCCACTGGCTTAGTAACACACTGTGACAGAAAGACCTCCTGAAACAGGGACATCCACTGGGATAGGAATGTCCACTGGCACAGAAACACCCGCTGGCATAGGAACACCCACTGGCACAGATGTTCCCACTGGCACATAAACACCCTCTGGCATAGGCATTTCCACAGGCACTGAAGCACCACTGGCACAGAAATACCACTAGAACAGGATCGGCCACTGGCAGGGAAAGACCCACTGACAGAGAAAGACCCACTGGCAGAGAAAGACCCACTGGCACAGAAAGACCCACTGGCACAGAAACATCCACTGGCACAGGATCACCCACTGACATAGAAACATCCACTGGCACAGGATCACCCACTGACACAGGATCACACACTGGCACAGATACACCCACTGGCTTAGTAACACAATGACAGAAGGACCCAGTGGCACAGGGTCACCCACTGGCACAGGGTCACCCACTGGCACAGGGTCACCCACTGGGCATCAAACTCCCACTGTTACAGAAAGGCCCACTGGCATAGAAACACCCACTGGCACAGAAACATTCACTGGAACAGGATCACCCACTGGCACACACTGTGTGATCCTGGCTTAGTAACACACAGTGAAAGAAAGACCCACTGGAACAGGGACTTACACTGGGATAGGAATGTCCACTAGCACAGAAACACCCACTGGCATAGGAACACCCACTGGCATAAACACCCACTGGAACAGGGTCACCTACTGGCTTAGTAACACAATGGCACAGAAACACCCACTGGCATAGAAACATTCACTGGAACAGGATCACCCACTGGCACACACTGTGTGATCCTGGCTTAGTAACACACAGTGAAAGAAAGACCCACTGGAACAGGGACTTCCACTGGGATAGCAATATCCACTGGCACAGAAACACCCGCTGGCATAGGAACACCCACTGGTATAGAAACATCCACTGGAACAGGATCACCCACTGGCACAGACATACCCACTGGCTTAGTAACACACTGTGACAGAAAGACCTACTGGAACAGGGACATCCACTGGGATAGGAATGTCCACTGGCACAGAAACACCCGCTGGCATAGGAACACCCACTGGCACAGATGTTCTCACTGGCACATGAACACCCTCTGGCATAGGCATTCCCACAGGCACTGAAGCACCACTGGCACAGAAATACCACTAGAACAGGATTGGCCACTGGCAGGGAAAGACCCACTGGCAGTGAAAGACCCACTGGCACAGAAAGACCCACTGGCAGAGAAATACCCACTGGCAGAGAAATACCCACTGGCACAGAAACATCCACTGGCACAGAAACATTCACTGGCACAGAAACATCCACTGGCACAGGATCACCTACTGACATAGAAACATCCACTGGCACAGGATCACACACTGGCACAGATACATGCACTGGCTTAGTAACACAATGACAGAAGGACCCAGTGGCACAGGGTCACCCACTAGCACTGTTACAGAAAGGCCTACTGGCATAGAAACACCCACTGGCACAGAAACATTCACTGGAACAGGATCACCCACTGGCACACACTGTGTGATGCTGGCTTAGTAACACACAGTGAAAGAAAGACCCACTGGAACAGGGACTTACACTGGGATAGGAATGTCCACTGGCATAGGAACACCCACTGGCATAGAAACACCCACTGGAACAGGGTTACCCACTGGCTTAGTAACACAATGGCACAGAAACACCCACTGGCATAGAAACACCCACTGGAACAGGATCACCCACTGGCACAGAAACAACCACTGGCATAGAAACACCCAATAGCATAGAAAAACCCACTGGAACAGGATTACCCACTGACACAGAAACACCCACTGGCATAGAAATACCCACTGGCATAGAAACACCCACTGGAACAGGATCACCCACTGGAACAGAAACACCCACTGGCACAGAAACACCCACTGGAACAGGATCACTCACTGGTATAGAAACACACACTGGCATAGAAACGCCCACTGGAACAGAATCACCCACTGGAACAGGATCACCCACTGGTATAGAAACATCCACTGGGATAGAAACACCCACTGGGACAGGATCACTCACTGGTATAGAAACATCCACTGGGATAGAAACACCCACTGGAACAGGATCACACACTGGCATAGAAACACCCACTGGCATAGAAACACCCACTGGAACAAGATCACCCACTGGAACAGGATCACCCACTGGAACAAGATCACCCACTGGAACAGGATCACCCACTGGAACAGGATCACCCACTGGTATAGAAACACCCACTGGCATAGATGACCCACTGGGATAGAAACACCCACTGGAACAGGATCACTCACTGGTATAGAAACACCCACTGGTATAGAAACACCCACTGGCATACAAATGCCCACTGGAACAGGATCACCCACTGGCACAGAAACACCCACTGGCATAGAAACACCCACTGGAACAAGATCACCCACTGGTATAGAAACACCCACTGGAACAGGGTCACCCACTGGAACCGGGTCACCCACTGGAACAGGATCACTCACTGGAACAGGATCACTCACTGGAACAGGATCATCCACTGGCATAGAAAAACCCACTGGAACAGGATCACCCACTGGAACAGGATCACCCACTGGTATAGAAACACACACTTGCATAGAAACACCCACTGGAACAGGATCACCCACTGGAACAGGATCACCCACTGGCATAGAAACACCCACTGGAACAGGATCACCCACTGGAATAGGATCACTCACTGGAACAGGATCACTCACTGGAACAGGATCATCCACTGGCATAGAAACACCCACTGGAACAGGATCACACACTGGTATAGAATCACCCACTGGCATAGAAACACCCACTGGAACAGGATCACCCACTGGTATAGAAACACCCACTGGAACAGGATCACCCACTGGAACAGGATCACCCACTGGTATAGAAACACACACTGCCACAGAAACACCCACTGGAACAGGATCACCCACTGGAACAGGATCACCCACTGGCATAGAAACACCCAGCGGAACAGGATCGCCCACTGGAACAGGATCACCCACTGGAACAGGATCACCCACTGGAACAGGATCACCCACTGGCCGCAACATTGTGCTTGTTGGGCACGTGTAATGGGTGGACCTAGAAGTGGGCGCGATATCCGCTTCCTGACACCCAGTTTCACGTTGACTGCCAACATGAAACCTGCCCTGATATTGGGCAGCGCTGGTGGGGATGAGGCAGGCGCTGGGTCCAATGGGGTACCCATTGTGAAGGGCTTCAAAAAACCACCCAGGCAGCTCCCTGAAGGCCTTGGTGAGGAGCCTCAGGGCTCTGTCCATGGGAGAGTGTAAGATATTGAGTTGGCAGGAGTAGTGATCTCAGCACCTGCTGGGCATGCCAGGCAGGATGGCAATGCCAGTGGGCACCCTGCCACCCCCTCCCTGGTTCTTTGGCGAGCACCTGTGCACTCTCATGGAGGCAGTGAGTGCCTGGCTCTCCTCCTGCTGTGGGATGGCAAGAGGAGGCCACCCCACCAGAGCAAGGAGGCCTGGGTGGAGGCAGCTGCCCAGGTGCTCGCACAGGAACAGGAGAGAGAGCACATCCTGAGTGGGGCACAGCCAGAGTGGGTATTCGGAATTTGGTGCATAGGGGACGAGATGCTATTTGCATTTTATCCTTGCTGTCCAACTTCTGAAATCTTCAGAGCGTCCTGCAGAGACTACAAGGGAAAGGAATCACTGGTAAGTAGTGGGTAAGGTATTTACTACTTTAATCGCTTATAGTTTAAGGTCTTTTTGTGGTTTACAGTTTGTATATTCTACAATAATGAGGATCAGGAAAGAAGGGCCCTAGAATAATTGACTTAAAAGGGTTAATGTAAAGGGATAAGTCATGGCAGGAGAGCTCAAAGCCGTGGTATGCTCCTTGTGCTCCATGTGGGAAGCCGGAGACATTTCCAGTGCCGGGGACCAGCATGTGTGCAGCAAGTGTGTCCAGCTGCAGCTCCTGGAAGCTCGGGTTTCAGAGCTGGAACAGCGGCTGGGGACACTGTGGAACATCCACGAGTCTGAGAGCATCGTGGATAGCACGTTTAGAGAGGTGGTCACACCACAGATACAGGGACTTGAGGAAGGAAGGAAATGAGTGACCACCAGGCAGTGTAAGAGAAACAGGCGGGTACTTCAGGAGTCCCCTGGGGCCCCGCTCACAAATCGATATTCCAAATTGGAGGCTGATGAGGGCGCTGGTTCCTCCAGGGAGTGCAGACAGAGCCACTCATATCAACACCCACTAGCATATGAACACGCATTAGAATAGGAATGCGCACTGGCACAGGAACACCGAATGACAAAGCTACACCCAAAGGCATAATACACCCACTGGCACGGAAACACCCACTGGCACCAAAACACCCACTGGCACGGAAACACCCACTGGCACAGAAACACCCACTGGCACCAAAACACCGACTGGCACGGAAACACCCACTGGCAAGGAAACACCCACTGGCACGGAAACACCCACTGGCACAGAAACACACACTGGCACGGAAACACCCACTGGCACGGAAACACACACTGGCACGGAAACACCCACTGGCATGGAAACACGTACTGGCATGGAAACACACACTGGAATCACAAAACCCACTGGCAAGGAAACACCCACTGTCACGGAAACACCCACTGGCACGGAAACACACACTGGAATCACAACACCCACTGGCACGGAAACACCCACTGACACGGAAACACCCACTGGCACGGAAACACACACTGGAATCACAACACCCACTGGCACAGAAACACGCACTGGCACAGAAACACCCACTGGAACGGAAACACCCACTGTCACGGAAACACACACTGGAATCACACCCACTGGCACGGAAACACGCACTGGCACAGAAACACCCACTGGAACGGAAACACCCACTGGCACGGAAACACCCACTGGCACGGAAACACACACTGGAATCACAACACCCACTGGCACGGAAACACCCACTGGCACGGAAACACCCACTGGCACGGAAACACACACTGGAATCACAACACCCACTGGCACGGAAACACCCACTGGGAAGGAAACACGCACTGGAATCACAACACCCGCTGGCACGGAAACACCCACTGGCACGGAAACACACACTGGAATCACAACACCCGCTGGCACGGAAACACCCACTGGCACGGAAACACACACTGGCACGGAAACACACACTGGAATCACAACACCCGCTGGCACGGAAACACCCACTGGAATCACAACACCCACTGGCACGGAAACACACACTGGAATCACAACACCCACTGGCACGGAAACACCCACTGGCACGGAAACACGCACTGGCACGGAAACACCCACTGGCACGGAAACACCCACTGGCACGGAAACACACACTGGCACGGAAACACACACTGGCACGGAAACACACACTGGAATCACAACACCCACTGGCACAGAAACACACACTGGCACAGAAACACACACTGGCACGGAAACACACACTGGAATCACAACACCCACTGGCACGGAAACACGCACTGGCACAGAAACACCCACTGGAACGTAAACACCTACTGGCACGGAAACAAGCACTGGCATGGAAACACCCACTGGCACGGAAACACACACTGGAATCACAACACCCACTGGCATGGAAACACCCACTGGAATCACAACACCCACTGGCACGGAAACACCCACTGGAATCACAACACCCACTGGCACGGAAACACACACTGGAATCACAACACTCACTGGCACGGAAACACACACTGGCACGGAAACACCCACTGGCACGGAAACACACACTGGCACAGAAACACACACTGGAATCACAACACCCACTGGCACGGAAACACGCACTGGCACAGAAACACCCACTGGCACGGAAATGCCCACTGGCACGGAAATGCCCACTGGCACGGAAACACCCACTGGGAAGGAAACACACACTGGCACGGAAACACACACTGGCACGGAAACACCCACTGGGAAGGAAACAAACACTGGCACGGAAACACACACTGGCACGGAAACACACACTGGCACGGAAACACACACTGGAATCACAACACCCACTGGCACGGAAACACCCACTGGAATCACAACACCCACTGGCACGGAAACACGCACTGGAATCACAACACCCACTGGCACGGAAACACCCACTGGAATCACAACACCCACTGGCACGGAAACACACACTGGAATCACAACACCCACTGGCACGGAAACACCCACTGTCATGGAAACACACACTGGCACGGAAACACCCACTGGCACGGAAACACACACTGGCACAGAAACACACACTGGAATCACAACATCCACTGGCACGGAAACACGCACGGGCACAGAAACACCCACTGGCACGGAAACGCCCACTGGCACGGAAACGCCCACTGGCACGGAAACACTCACTGGCACGGAAACACACACTGGCATGGAAACACACAATGGCACGGAAACACACACTGGAATCACAACACCCACTGGCACGGAAACACCCACTGGGAAGGAAACACACACTGGCACGGAAACACACACTGGCACGGAAACACACACTGGCACGGAAACACACACTGGAATCACAACACCCACTGGCACGGAAACACTCACTGGAATCACAACACCCACTGGCACGGAAACACACACTGGAATCACAACACCCACTGGCACGGAAACACACACTGGAATCACAACACCCACTGGCACGGAAACACACACTGGAATCACAACACCCAATGGCATGGAAACACACACTGGAATCACAAAACCCACTGGCACGGAAAGACCCACTGGCACGGAAACACCCTCTGGCACGGAAACACCCACTAGCACGGAAACACGCACTGGCACGGAAACACACACTGGAATCACAATACCCACTGGCACGGAAACACACACTGGCACGGAAACACCCACTGGCACGGAAACACACACTGGAATGACAACACCCACTGGCACGGAAACACACACTGGAATCACAACACCCACTTGCACGGAAACACACACTGGAATCACAACACCCACTGGCACTGAAACACACACTGGAATCACAACACCCACTGGCACGGAAACACACACTGGCACGGAAACACACACTGTCACAGAAACACACACTGGCACGGAAACACACACTGGAATCACAACACCCACTGGCACGGAAACACGCACTGGCACAGAAACACCCACTGGAACGTAAACACCCACTGGCACGGAAACACACACTGGAATCACAACACCCACTGGCACGGAAACACGCACTGGCACAGAAACACCCACTGGAACGTAAACACCCACTGGCACGGAAACACGCACTGGCATGGAAACACCCGCTGGCACGGAAACACCCACTGGAATCACAACACCCACTGGCACGGAAACACACACTGGAATCACAACACCCACTGGCACGGAAACACCCACTGGCACGGAAACACGCACTGGCACGGAAACACCCACTGGCACGGAAACACCCACTGGCACGGAAACACACACTGGCACGGAAACACACACTGGAATCACAACACCCACTGGCACAGAAACACACACTGGCACAGAAACACCCACTGGCACGGAAACACGCACTGGCACAGAAACACCCACTGGAACGTAAACACCTACTGGCACGGAAACACGCACTGGCATGGAAACACCCACTGGCACGGAAACACACACTGGAATCACAACACCCACTGGCATGGAAACACCCACTGGAATCACAACACCCACTGGCACGGAAACGCCCACTGGCACGGAAACGCCCACTGGCACGGAAACACTCACTGGCACGGAAACACACACTGGCACGGAAACACACAATGGCACGGAAACACACACTGGAATCACAACACCCACTGGCACGGAAACACCCACTGGGAAGGAAACACACACTGGCACGGAAACACACACTGGAATCACAACACCCACTGGCACGGAAACACCCACTGGGAAGGAAACACGCACTGGCACGGAAACACACACTGGAATCACAACACCCACTGGCACGGAAACACCCACTGGAATCACAACACCCACTGGCACGGAAACACCCACTGGAATCACAACACCCACTGGCACGGAAACACCCACTGTCATGGAAACACACACTGGCACGGAAACACCCACTGGCACGGAAACACACACTGGCACAGAAACACACACTGGAATCACAACACCCACTGGCACGGAAACACGCACGGGCACAGAAACACCCACTGGCACGGAAACGCCCACTGGCACAGAAACGCCCACTGGCACGGAAACACTCACTGGCACGGAAACACACACTGGCATGGAAACACACAATGGCACGGAAACACACACTGGAATCACAACACCCACTGGCACGGAAACACCCACTGGGAAGGAAACACACACTGGCACGGAAACACACACTGGCACGGAAACACACACTGGAATCACAACACCCACTGGCACGGAAACACTCACTGGAATCACAACACCCACTGGCACGGAAACACACACTGGAATCACAACACCCACTGGCACGGAAACACACACTGGAATCACAACACCCACTGGCACGGAAACACACACTGGCACGGAAACACACACTGGCACGGAAACACCCACTGGCACGGAAACACACACTGGAATCACAACACCCGCTGGCATGGAAACACCCACTGGAATCACAACACCCACTGGCACGCAAACACACACTGGAATCACAACACCCACTGGCACGGAAACACCCACTGGCACGGAAACACGCACTGGCACGGAAACACCCACTGGCACGGAAACACCCACTGGCACGGAAACACACACTGGCACAGAAACACACACTGGCACAGAAACACACACTGGCACGGAAACACACACTGGAATCACAACACCCACTGGCACGGAAACACACACTGGCACAGAAACACACACTGGCACGGAAACACACACTGGAATCACAACACCCACTGGCACGGAAACACGCAATGGCACAGAAACACCCACTGGAACGTAAACACCCACTGGCACGGAAACACGCACTGGCATGGAAACACCCACTGGCACGGAAACACACACTGGAATCACAACACCCACTGGCATGGAAACACCCACTGGAATCACAACACCCACTGGCACGGAAACACACACTGGAATCACAACACCCACTGGCACGGAAACACACACTGGAATCACAACACTCACTGGCACGGAAACACCCACTGTCATGGAAACACACACTGGCACGGAAACACCCACTGGCACGGAAACACACACTGGCACAGAAACACACACTGGAATCACAACACCCACTGGCACGGAAACACGCACTGGCACAGAAACACCCACTGGCACGGAAACACCCACTGGCACGGAAACGCCCACTGGCACGGAAACACCCACTGGCACGGAAACGCCCACTGGCACGGAAACGCCCACTGGCACGGAAACACTCACTGGCACGGAAACACACACTGGCACGGAAACACACAATGGCACGGAAACACACACTGGAATCACAACACCCACTGGCACGGAAACACCCACTGGGAAGGAAACACACACTGGCACGGAAACACACACTGGAATCACAACACCCACTGGCACGGAAACACCCACTGGGAAGGAAACACGCACTGGCACGGAAACACACACTGGAATCACAACACCCACTGGCACGGAAACACCCACTGGAATCACAACACCCACTGGCACGGAAACACCCACTGGAATCACAACACCCACTGGCACGGAAACACCCACTGTCATGGAAACACACACTGGCACGGAAACACCCACTGGCACGGAAACACACACTGGCACAGAAACACACACTGGAATCACAACACCCACTGGCACGGAAACACGCACGGGCACAGAAACACCCACTGGCACGGAAACGCCCACTGGCACAGAAACGCCCACTGGCACGGAAACACTCACTGGCACGGAAACACACACTGGCATGGAAACACACAATGGCACGGAAACACACACTGGAATCACAACACCCACTGGCACGGAAACACCCACTGAGAAGGAAACACACACTGGCACGGAAACACACACTGGCACGGAAACACACACTGGAATCACAACACCCACTGGCACGGAAACACTCACTGGAATCACAACACCCACTGGCACGGAAACACACACTGGAATCACAACACCCACTGGCACGGAAACACACACTGGAATCACAACACCCACTGGCACGGAAACACACACTGGCACGGAAACACACACTGGCACGGAAACACCCACTGGCACGGAAACACACACTGGAATCACAACACCCGCTGGCATGGAAACACCCACTGGAATCACAACACCCACTGGCACGCAAACACACACTGGAATCACAACACCCACTGGCACGGAAACACCCACTGGCACGGAAACACGCACTGGCACGGAAACACCCACTGGCACGGAAACACCCACTGGCACGGAAACACACACTGGCACAGAAACACACACTGGCACAGAAACACACACTGGCACGGAAACACACACTGGAATCACAACACCCACTGGCACGGAAACACACACTGGCACAGAAACACACACTGGCACGGAAACACACACTGGAATCACAACACCCACTGGCACGGAAACACGCAATGGCACAGAAACACCCACTGGAACGTAAACACCCACTGGCACGGAAACACGCACTGGCATGGAAACACCCACTGGCACGGAAACACACACTGGAATCACAACACCCACTGGCATGGAAACACCCACTGGAATCACAACACCCACTGGCACGGAAACACACACTGGAATCACAACACCCACTGGCACGGAAACACACACTGGAATCACAACACTCACTGGCACGGAAACACCCACTGTCATGGAAACACACACTGGCACGGAAACACCCACTGGCACGGAAACACACACTGGCACAGAAACACACACTGGAATCACAACACCCACTGGCACGGAAACACGCACTGGCACAGAAACACCCACTGGCACGGAAACACCCACTGGCACGGAAACGCCCACTGGCACGGAAACACCCACTGGCACGGAAACGCCCACTGGCACGGAAACGCCCACTGGCACGGAAACACTCACTGGCACGGAAACACACACTGGCACGGAAACACACAATGGCACGGAAACACACACTGGAATCACAACACCCACTGGCACGGAAACACCCACTGGCACGGAAACACGCACCAGCACGGAAACACACACTGGCACGGAAACACACACTGGAATCACAACACCCACTGGCACGGAAACATGCACTGGAATCACAACACCCACTGGCACGGAAACACACACTGGAATCACAACACCCACTGGCACGGAAACACCCACTGGAATCACAACACCCACTGGCATGGAAACACACACTGGAATCACAACACCCACTGGCACGGAAACACCCACTGGAATCAGAACAGCCACTGGCACGGAAACACACACTGGAATCACAACACCCACTGGCACGGAAACACCCACTGTCATGGAAACACACACTGGCACGGAAACACCCACTGGCACGGAAACACACACTGGCACAGAAACACACACTGGAATCACAACACCCACTGGCACAGAAACACCCACTGGCACGGAAACACCCACTGGCACGGAAACGCCCACTGGCACGGAAACGCCCACTGGCACGGAAACGCCCACTGGCACGGAAACACTCACTGGCACGGAAACACACACTGGCATGGAAACACACAATGGCACGGAAACACACACTGGAATCACAACACCCACTGGCACGGAAACACCCACTGGGAAGGAAACACACACTGGCACGGAAACACACACTGGCACGGAAACACACACTGGCACGGAAACACACACTGGAATCACAACACCCACTGGCACGGAAACACTCACTGGAATCACAACACTCACTGGCACGGAAACACACACTGGAATCACAACACCCACTGGCACGGAAACACCCACTGGAATCACAACACCCACTGGCATGGAAACACACACTGGAATCACAACACCCACTGGCACGGAAACACCCACTGGAATCACAACACCCACTGTCATGGAAACACACACTGGCACGGAAACACCCACTGGCACGGAAACACACACTGGCACAGAAACACACACTGGAATCACAACACCCACTGGCACGGAAACACGCACTGGCACAGAAACACACACTGGCACGGAAACACCCACTGGCACGGAAACGCCCACTGGCACGGAAACGCCCACTGGCACGGAAACACTCACTGGCACGGAAACACACACTGGCACGGAAACACACAATGGCACGGAAACACACACTGGAATCACAACACCCACTGGCACGGAAACACCCACTGGGAAGGAAACACACACTGGCACGGAAACACCCACTGGAATCACAACACCCACTGGCACGGAAACACCCACTGGGAAGGAAACACACACTGGCATGGAAACACACACTGGAATCACAACACCCACTGGCACGGAAACACCCACTGGGAAGGAAACACCCACTGGCACGGAAACACACACTGGAATCACAACACCCACTGGCACGGAAACACCCACTGGAATCACAACACCCACTGGCACGGAAACACACACTGGAATCACAACACCCACTGGCACGGAAACACCCACTGGAATCACAACACCCACTGGCACGGAAACACACACTGGAATCACAACACCCACTGGCACGGAAACACCCACTGGGAAGGAAACACACACTGGCACGGAAACACACACTGGAATCACAACACCCACTGGCACGGAAACACCCACTGGGAAGGAAACACCCACTGGCACGGAAACACACACTGGAATCACAACACCCACTGGCACGGAAACACCCACTGGAATCACAACACCCACTGGCACGGAAACACACACTGGAATCACAACACCCACTGGCACGGAAACACCCACTGTCATGGA
This sequence comes from Cetorhinus maximus, assembly GCF_964194155.1. Taxonomy (NCBI): domain Eukaryota; kingdom Metazoa; phylum Chordata; class Chondrichthyes; order Lamniformes; family Cetorhinidae; genus Cetorhinus; species Cetorhinus maximus. The sequence continues at coordinate 17,597 of NW_027597846.1, read as the reverse complement.
AACACACACTGGCACGGAAACACCCACTGGCACGGAAACACACACTGGCACAGAAACACACACTGGAATCACAACACCCACTGACACGGAAACACGCACGGGCACAGAAACACCCACTGGCACGGAAACGCCCACTGGCACAGAAACGCCCACTGGCACGGAAACACTCACTGGCACGGAAACACACACTGGCATGGAAACACACAATGGCACGGAAACACACACTGGAATCACAACACCCACTGGCACGGAAACACCCACTGGGAAGGAAACACACACTGGCACGGAAACACACACTGGCACGGAAACACACACTGGCACGGAAACACACACTGGAATCACAACACCCACTGGCACGGAAACACTCACTGGAATCACAACACCCACTGGCACGGAAACACACACTGGAATCACAACACCCACTGGCACGGAAACACACACTGTAATCACAACACCCAATGGCACGGAAACACACACTGGCACGGAAACACACACTGGCACGGAAACACCCACTGGCACGGAAACACACACTGGAATCACAACACCCGCTGGCATGGAAACACCCACTGGAATCACAACACCCACTGGCACGCAAACACACACTGGAATCACAACACCCACTGGCACGGAAACACCCACTGGCACGGAAACACGCACTGGCACGGAAACACCCACTGGCACGGAAACACCCACTGGCACGGAAACACACACTGGCACAGAAACACACACTGGCACAGAAACACACACTGGCACGGAAACACACACTGGAATCACAACACCCACTGGCACGGAAACACACACTGGCACAGAAACACACACTGGCACGGAAACACACACTGGAATCACAACACCCACTGGCACGGAAACACGCAATGGCACAGAAACACCCACTGGAACGTAAACACCCACTGGCACGGAAACACGCACTGGCATGGAAACACCCACTGGCACGGAAACACACACTGGCACAGAAACACACACTGGAATCACAACACCCACTGGCACGGAAACACGCACGGGCACAGAAACACCCACTGGCACGGAAACGCCCACTGGCACAGAAACGCCCACTGGCACGGAAACACTCACTGGCACGGAAACACACACTGGCATGGAAACACACAATGGCACGGAAACACACACTGGAATCACAACACCCACTGGCACGGAAACACCCACTGGGAAGGAAACACACACTGGCACGGAAACACACACTGGCACGGAAACACACACTGGCACGGAAACACACACTGGAATCACAACACCCACTGGCACGGAAACACTCACTGGAATCACAACACCCACTGGCACGGAAACACACACTGGAATCACAACACCCACTGGCACGGAAACACACACTGTAATCACAACACCCAATGGCACGGAAACACACACTGGCACGGAAACACACACTGGCACGGAAACACCCACTGGCACGGAAACACACACTGGAATCACAACACCCGCTGGCATGGAAACACCCACTGGAATCACAACACCCACTGGCACGCAAACACACACTGGAATCACAACACCCACTGGCACGGAAACACCCACTGGCACGGAAACACGCACTGGCACGGAAACACCCACTGGCACGGAAACACCCACTGGCACGGAAACACACACTGGCACAGAAACACACACTGGCACAGAAACACACACTGGCACGGAAACACACACTGGAATCACAACACCCACTGGCACGGAAACACACACTGGCACAGAAACACACACTGGCACGGAAACACACACTGGAATCACAACACCCACTGGCACGGAAACACGCAATGGCACAGAAACACCCACTGGAACGTAAACACCCACTGGCACGGAAACACGCACTGGCATGGAAACACCCACTGGCACGGAAACACACACTGGAATCACAACACCCACTGGCATGGAAACACCCACTGGAATCACAACACCCACTGGCACGGAAACACACACTGGAATCACAACACCCACTGGCACAGAAACACACACTGGAATCACAACACTCACTGGCACGGAAACACCCACTGTCATGGAAACACACACTGGCACGGAAACACCCACTGGCACGGAAACACACACTGGCACAGAAACACACACTGGAATCACAACACCCACTGGCACGGAAACACGCACTGGCACAGAAACACCCACTGGCACGGAAACACCCACTGGCACGGAAACGCCCACTGGCACGGAAACGCCCACTGGCACGGAAACACTCACTGGCACGGAAACACACACTGGCACGGAAACACACAATGGCACGGAAACACACACTGGAATCACAACACCCACTGGCACGGAAACACCCACTGGGAAGGAAACACACACCGGCACGGAAACACACACTGGCACGGAAACACACACTGGAATCACAACACCCACTGGCACGGAAACATGCACTGGAATCACAACACCCACTGGCACGGAAACACACACTGGAATCACAACACCCACTGGCACGGAAACACCCACTGGAATCACAACACCCACTGGCACGGAAACACACACTGGAATAACAACACCCACTGGCACGGAAACACCCACTGGAATCACAACACCCACTGGCACGGAAACACACACTGGAATCACAACACCCACTGGCACGGAAACACCCACTGTCATGGAAACACACACTGGCACGGAAACACCCACTGGCACGGAAACACACACTGGCACAGAAACACACACTGGAATCACAACACCCACTGGCACTGAAACACGCACTGGCACAGAAACACCCACTGGCACGGAAACACCCACTGGCACGGAAACGCCCACTGGCACGGAAACGCCCACTGGCACGGAAACGCCCACTGGCACGGAAACACTCACTGGCACGGAAACACACACTGGCATGGAAACACACAATGGCACGGAAACACACACTGGAATCACAACACCCACTGGCACGGAAACACCCACTGGGAAGGAAACACACACTGGCACGGAAACACACACTGGCATGGAAACACACACTGGCACGGAAACACACACTGGAATCACAACACCCACTGGCACGGAAACACTCACTGGAATCACAACACTCACTGGCACGGAAACACACACTGGAATCACAACACCCACTGGCACGGAAACACCCACTGGAATCACAACACCCACTGGCATGGAAACACACACTGGAATCACACACCCAATGGCATGGAAACACACACTGGAATCACAAAACCCACTGGCACGGAAACACCCACTGGCACGGAAACACCCACTGGCACGGAAACACCCACTAGCACGGAAACACGCACTGGCACGGAAACACACACTGGAATCACAATACCCACTGGCACGGAAACACACACTGGCACGGAAACACCCACTGGCACGGAAACACACACTGGAATCACAACACCCACTGGCACGGAAACACCCACTGGAATCACAACACCCACTTGCACGGAAACACACACTGGAATCACAACACCCACTGGCACGGAAACACACACTGGAATCACAACACCCACTGGCACGGAAACACACACTGGCACGGAAACACCCACTGGCACGGAAACACCCACTGGCACAGAAACACACTGGAATCACAACACCCACTGGCACGGAAACACCCACTGGAATCACAACACCCACTGGCACAGAAACACACACTGGAATCACAACACCCTCTGGCACGGAAACACACACTGGAATCACAACACCCACTGGCACGGAAACACGCACTGGGAAGGAAACACCCACTGGAACGGAAACACACACTGCAACAGGAAAACCGACTGCCATTGGAACACCCACTCACACAGAAATAACCAATGGTACAGGAAAATACACTGGCATTTGAACACTCATTGTCACAGGAAGGCCCACAGGCAAGGAAGTGCCACTGGCATAGGGAAACCCAGAGGAACAGAAAATATACTGGCATCGGAACACCCACTGGGAGGGAAATACACTGGCATCGGAAAAACCACTGGGAGAGAAAGACACTGGCATGGGAACATCCACTGGAAGAGAAACACACTGGCACAGGAATACCCTCTGGGAGAGAAACACACTGGCATCGGAGCACCCACTGGGAGATAAAGACATTGGCACAGGAACACCCACTGAGAGATAAACACACTGGCATTGGAACACCCACTGGGAGAGAAGCACACTGGCATTGGAACACCCACTGGGAGAGAAGCACACTGGCATTGGAACACCCACTGGGAGAGAAGCACACTGGCATCAGAACATCCACTGGAAGAGAAAGACACTGGCATGGGAACATCCACTGGAAGAGAAACACACTGGGATGGGAACATCCACCGGGAGATAAACACACTGGCATCGGAAAACCTACTGGGAGATAAGCACACTGGCATTGGAACACCCACTGGGAGAGAAGCACACTGGCATTGGAACACCCACTGGGAGATAAACACACTGGCATCGGAAAACCTACTGGGAGAGAAGCACACTGGCACAGGAACACCCACTGGGAGATAAATACACTGGCACGGGAACACCCCCTGGGAGAGAAACACACTGGCACGGGAACACCCACTGGGAGAGAAACACACTAGCACAGGAGCACCCACTGGGAGATAAACACACTGGCATCGGAGCACCCACTGGGAGATAAACACACTGGCACAGGAACACCCACTGGGAGATAAACACACTGGCATCAGAGCGTCCACTGGGAGATAAACACACTGGCATTGGAACACCCACTGGGAGAGAAACACACTGGCACGGGAACACCCACTGGGAGATAAACACACTGGCACGGGAACACCCTCTGGGAGAGAAACACACTGGCATTGGAACACCCCCTGGGAGATAAACACACTGGCATCGGAAAACCTACTGGGAGAGAAGCACACTGGCACGGGAACACCCTCTGGGAGAGAAGCACACTGGCATTGGAACACCCACTGGGAGAGAAGCACACTGGCATCGGAAAACCGACTGGGAGAGAAGCACACTGGCACAGGAACACCCACTGGGAGAGAAGCACACTGGCATCGGAAAACCTACTGGGAGAGAAACATTCACTGGCATATGAGCACCCACTGGCACTGAACCGCACACAGACACTGAAAAGGCCACTGGCAGAGGAACAGCCACTCACACACAAACACCACTGGCACAGCAGCACGCACTGGCATGCAAACGCCACTGGCACAGCAGCACGCACTGGCATGCAAACACCACTGGCATGCAAACTCCACTGGCACAGCAGCACGCACTGGCATGCAAACACCACTGGCACAGCAGCACGCACTGGCACAGGAAGATACACCAGCATAAGAGCACCTAGCAGCGTTCATGAACAATGGCAGGTGTTAAAGAAAATAGTTCATGACTCATAACAAGGATACATCCCAGTGAGGAAGAAGGATTCAAGGAAGGGGATAAACCAACCATGGTTAACCAAGGAAGTTACGGACAGGATCAAATTGAAAGGAAAGACATACAATGTGGCAAAGGTCAGTGGGAAACCAAAGGATTGGGGAAGGTTCTAAAGGAACTTCAAAGTTCAAAGGGAATGGAGTATAAAAAAGGGAAGTCTTGCTGAAACTATACAAGGCACTAGTTAGACCACACCTAGAATACTGTGAACAGTTTTGTTCCCCTTATCTAAGGAAAGATATACAGGCATTGGAGGCAGTACAGAGAAGGTTCACTAGGTTGATCCCGGGTATGGAGGGATTATCTTATGAGGAGTTGTTGAGTCGGTTGGGACTGTACTCATTGGAGTTTAGAAGAATGATAGGTGACCTTATTGAAACATATAAGATTCTTAGGGGGCTTGACAGGGTAGACGCTGAGATGTTGTTTCTCCTTGTGGGAGAGTCTTGGACCAGGGGACATAATCTCAGAGTAAGGGGACACCCATTTAAGACAGAGATGAGGAGGAATTTCTTCTCTCAGAGGGTGGTGAATCTATGGAATTCTTTACCGCAGAGGGCTGTAGAGGCTGGGTCATTAAGTATATTCAAGGCTGAGATAGACAGATTTTTAATCAGTAAGGGTTCAAGGGTTATGGAGAAAAGGCAGGAAAGCGGAGCTGAGGATTATCAGATCAGCCATGATCTCAGTGAATGGTGGAGCAGACTCGAAGGGCTGAATGGCCTCCTGCTCCTACATCTTATGGTCTTATGCAATTAAGGTCTTCATGAAGTTGGATGGGGTGCAGTGTGTGTGTGAGAGGGTGGGGAGTTTGATGGGGTACAGTGTGTGTGAGAGGGTGGGGAGTTGGATGGGGTACAGAGTGTGTGAGTGAGGGTGGGGAGTTGGATGGGGTACAGTGTGTGTGTGTGAGGGTGGGGAGTTGGATGGGGTACAGTGTGTGTGAGAGGGTGGGGAGGTGGATGGGGTACAGTGTGTGTGTGTGAGGGTGGGGATTTGGATTGGGGACAGTGTGTGTGTGAGGGTGGGGAGTTGGGTGGTGTACAGTTTGTGTGTGAGAGGGTGGGGAGTTGGATGGGGTACAGTGTGTGTGTGAGGGTGGGGAGTTGGATGGGGTACAGTGTGTGTGAGAGGGTGGGGAGTTGGATGGGGTACAGTGTGTGTGTGTGAGGGTGGGGGGTTGGATTGGGTACAGTGTGTGTGTGAGGGTGGGGAGTTGGATGGGGTACAGTGTGTGTGAGAGGGTGGGGAGTTGGATGGGGTACAGTGTGTGTGTGAGAGGGTGGGGAGTTGGATGGGGTACAGAGTGTGTGTGTGCGGGTCGAGAGTTGGATGGGGTACAGTGTGTGTGTGAGGGTGGAGAGTTGGATGGGGTACAGTGTGTGTGTGAGGGTGGGGAGTTGGATGGGGTACAGTGTGTGTGTGAGGGTGGGGAGTTGGATGGGGTGCAGTGTGTGTGTGAGGGTGGGGAGTTGGATGGGGTACAGTGTGTGTGTGAGAGGGTGGGGAGTTGGATGGGGTACAGTGTGTGTGTGAGAGGGTGGGGAGTTGGATGGGGTACAGTGTGTGTGAGAGGGTGGGGAGTTGGATGGGGTACAGTGTGTGTGTGAGGGTGGTGAGTTGGATGGGGTACAGTGTGTGAGAGGGTGGGGAGTTGGATGGGGTACAGTGTGTGTGTGTGAGAGGGTGGGGAGTTGGAAGGGGTACAGTGTGTGTGTGAGGGTGGGGAGTTGGATGGGGTACAGTGTGTGTGTGTGAGAGAGTGGGGAGTTGGATGGGGTACAGTGTGTGTGTGAGGCTGGAGAGTTGAATGGGGTACAGTGTGTGTGAGTGGGTGGGGAGTTGGATGGGGTACAGTGTGTGTGTGAGGGTGGGGAGTTGGATGGGGTACAGTGTGTGTGTGAGAGGGTGGGGAGTTGGATCGGGTACAGTGTGTGTGTGAGGGTGGGGAGTTGGATGGGGTGCAGTGTGTGTGTGTGAGGGTGGGGAGTTGGATGGGGTACAGTGTGTGTGTGAGGGTGGGGAGTTGGATGAGGTACAGTGTGTGTGAAAGGGTGGGGAGTTGGATGGGGTACAGTGTGTGTGAGAGGGTGGGGAGTTCGATGGGGTACAGTGTGTGTGTGAGGGTGGGCAGTTGGATGCGGTACAGTGTGTGTGAGAGGGTGGGGAGTTGGATGGGGTACAGTGTGTGTGAGAGGGTAGCAAGTTGGATGGGGTACAGTGTGTGTGTGAGAGGGTGGGGAGTTGGATGGGGTACAGTGTGTGTGAGAGGGTGGGGAGTGGATGGGGTACAGTGTGTGTGTGAGAGGGTGAAGAGTTGGATGGGGTACAGTGTGTGTGAGAGGGTGGGGAGTTGGATGGGGTACAGTGTGTGTGTGAGAGGGTGGGGAGTTGGATGGGGTACAGAGTGTGTGTGTGCGGGTCGAGAGTTGGATGGGGTACAGTGTGTGTGTGTGAGGGTGGAGAGTTGGATGGGGTACAGTGTGTGTGTGAGGGTGGGGAGTTGGATGGGGTACAGTGTGAGTGTGAGGGTGGGGAGTTGGATGGGGTGCAGTGTGTGTGTGAGGGTGGGGAGTTGGATGGGGTACAGTGTGTGTGTGAGAGGGTGGGGAGTTGGATGGGGTACAGTGTGTGTGTGAGAGGGTGGGGAGTTGGATGGGGTACAGTGTGTGTGAGAGGGTGGGGAGTTGGATGGGGTACAGTGTGTGTGTGAGGGTGGCGAGTTGGATGGGGTACAGTGTGTGAGAGGGTGGGGAGTTGGATGGGGTACAGTGTGTATGTGTGAGAGGGTGGGGAGTTGGATGGGGTACAGTGTGTGTGTGAGGGTGGGGAGTTGGATGGGGTACAGTGTGTGTGTGTGAGAGAGTGGGGAGTTGGATGGGGTACAGTGTGTGTGTGAGGCTGGGGAGTTGAATGGGGTACAGTGTGTGTGAGTGGGTGGGGAGTTGGATGGGGTACAGTGTGTGTGTGTGAGGGTGGGGAGTTGGATGGGGTACAGTGTGTGTGTGAGAGGGTGGGGAGTTGGATGGGGTACAGTGTGTGTGTGAGGGTGGGGAGTTGGATGGGGTACAGTGTGTGTGTGTGAGGGTGGGGAGTTGGATGGGGTACAGTGTGTGTGTGAGGGTGGGGAGTTGGATGAGGTACAGTGTGTGTGAAAGGGTGGGGAGTTGGATGGGGTACAGTGTGTGTGAGAGGGTAGCAAGTTGGATGGGGTACAGTGTGTGTGTGAGAGGGTGGGGAGTTGGATGGGGTACAGCGTGTGCGAGAGGGTGGCAAGTTGGATGGGGTACAGTGTGTGTGTGAGAGGGTGGGGAGTTGGATGGGGTACAGTGTGTGTGAGAGGGTGGGGAGTTGGATGGGGTACAGAGTGTGTGAGTGAGGGTGGGGAGTTGGATGGGGTACAGTGTGTGTGTGTGAGGGTGGGGAGTTGGATGGGGTACAGTGTGTGTGAGAGGGTGGGGAGTTGGATGGGGTACAGTGTGTGTGTGTGCGGGTGGGGGGTTGGATTGGGTACAGTGTGTGTGTGAGGGTGGGGAGTTGGATGGGGTACAGTTTGTGTGTGAGAGGGTGGGGAGTTGGATGGGGTACAGTGTGTGTGTGAGGGTGGGGAGTTGGATGGGGTACAGTGTGTGTGAGAGGGTGGGGAGTTGGATGGTGTAGGGAGAGGGTGGAGTTGGATGGGGTCTAGTGGTGTGTGAGAGAGGGGTGGGAGTTGGATGGGGTACAGTGTGGGGTGGATGGGGTACAGATGTCGTTGTGAGAGGGTGGGGAGTTGGATGGGGTACAGTGTGTGTGTGTGAGAGGGTGGGGAGTTGGATGGGGTACAGTGTGTGTGAGAGGGAGGGAAGTTGGATGGGGTACAGTGTGTGTGTGAGAGGGTGGGGAGTTGGATGGGGTACAGTGTGTGTGAGAGGGTGGGGAGTTGGATGGGGTACAGTGTGTGTGTGTGCGGGTCGGGAGTTGGATGGGGTACAGTGTGTGTGTGTGAGGGAGGGGAGTTGGATGGGGTACAGTGTGTGTGTGAGGGTGGGGAGTTGGATGGGGTACAGTGTGTGTGTGAGGGTGGGGAGTTGGATGGGGTACAGTGTGTGTGTGAGAGGGTGGGGAGTTGGATGGGGTACAGTGTGTGTGTGAGAGGGTGGGGAGTTGGATGTGGTACAGTGTGTGTGAGAGGGTGGGGAGTTGGATGGGGTACAGTGTGTGTGAGTGGGTGGGGAGTTGGATGGGGTACAGTGTGTGTGGTGAGGGTGGGGAGTTGGATGGGGTACAGTGTGTGTGTGAGCGGGTGGGGAGTTGGATCGGGTACAGTGTGTGTGTGAGGGTGGGGAGTTGGATGGGGAACAGTGTGTGTGTGTGAGGGTGGGGAGTTGGATGGGGTACAGTGTGTGTGTGAGGGTGGGGAGTTGGATGAGGTACAGTGTGTGTGAAAGGGTGGGGAGTTGGATGGGGTCCAGTGTGTGCGAGAGGGTGGGGAGTTCGATGGGGTAAAGTGTGTGTGTGAGGGTGGGGAGTTGGATGCGGTACAGTGTGTGTGAGAGGGTGGGGAGTTGGATGGGGAACAGTGTGTGTGAGAGGGTGGCAAGTTGGATGGGGTACAGTGTGTGTGTGAGAGGGTGGGGAGTTGGATGGGGTACAGCGTGTGCGAGAGGGTGGCAAATTGGATGGGGTACAGTGTGTGTGTGAGAGGGTGGGGAGTTGAATGGGGTACAGTGTGTGTGTGTGAGAGGGTGGGGAGTTGGATGGGGTACAGTGTGTGTGTGAGGGTGGGGAGTTGGAGCGGGTAAAGTGTGTGTGAGAGGGTGGGGAGTTGGATGGGGTAAAGTGTGTGTGTGAGAGTGTGGGGAGTTGGATGGGGTACAGTGTGTGTGAGAGTGAGAGTGGGGAGTTGGATGGGGTACAGTGCGTGTGAGAGGGTGGGGAGTTGGATGGGGTACAGTGTGTGTGTGAGGGTGGCGAGTTGGATGGGTTACAGTGTGTGAGAGGGTGGGGAGTTGGATGGGGTACAGTGTGTGTGTGTGAGAGGGTGGGGAGTTGGATGGGGTACAGTGTGTGTGTGAGGGTGGGGAGTTGGATGGGGTACAGTGTGTGTGTGTGAGAGAGTGGGGAGTTGGATGGGGTACAGTGTGTGTGTGAGGCTGGGGAGTTGAATGGGGTACAGTGTGTGTGAGTGGGTGGGGAGTTGGATGGGGTACAGTGTGTGTGTGTGAGGGTGGGGAGTTGGATGGGGTACAGTGTGTGTGTGAGAGGGTGGGGAGTTGGATCGGGTACAGTGTGTGTGTGAGGGTGGGGGGTTGGATGGGGTACAGTGTGTGTGTGTGAGGGTGGGGAGTTGGATGGGGTACAGTGAGTGTGTGAGGGTGGGGAGTTGGATGAGGTACAGTGTGTGTGAAAGGGTGGGGAGTTGGATGGGGTCCAGTGTGTGCGAGAGGGTGGGGAGTTCGATGGGGTACAGTGTGTGTGTGAGGGTGGGCAGTTGGATGCGGTACAGTGTGTGTGAGAGGGTGGGGAGTTGGATGGGGTACAGTGTGTGTGAGAGGGTGGGGAGTTGGATGGGGTACAGCGTGTGCGAGAGGGTGGCAAATTGGATGGGGTACAGTGTGTGTGTGAGAGGGTGGGGAGTTGAATGGGGTACAGTGTGTGTGTGTGAGAGGGTGGCAAATTGGATGGGGTACAGTGTGTGTGTGTGAGGGTGGGGAGTTGGATGGGGTACAGTGTGTGTGTGTGAGAGAGTGGGGAGTTGGATGGGGTACAGTGTGTGTGTGAGGCTGGGGAGTTGAATGGGGTACAGTGTGTGTGAGTGGGTGGGGAGTTGGATGGGGTACAGTGTGTGTGTGTGAGGGTGGGGAGTTGGATGGGGTACAGTGTGTGTGTGAGAGGGTGGGGAGTTGGATGGGGTACAGTGTGTGTGTGAGGGTGGGGAGTTGGATGGGGTACAGTGTGTGTGTGTGAGGTGGGCAGTTGGATGGGTTACAGTGTGTGTGTGAGGGTGGGGAGTTGGATGAGGTACAGTGTGTGTGAGAGGGTGGGGAGTTCGATGGGGTACAGTGTGTGTGTGAGGGTGGGCAGTTGGATGCGGTACAGTGTGTGTGAGAGGGTGGGGAGTTGGATGGGGTACAGTGTGTGTGAGAGGGTAGCAAGTTGGATGGGGTACAGTGTGTGTGTGAGAGGGTGGGGAGTTGGATGGTGTACAGTGTGTGTGTGAGAGGTGGGGAGTTGGATGGGGTACAGTGTGTGTGAGAGGGTGGGGAGTTGGATGGGGTATAGTGTGTGTGTGAGAGGGTGGGGAGTTGGATGGGGTACAGTGTGTGTGAGAGGGTGGGGAGTTGGATGGGGTACAGAGTGTGTGAGTGAGGGTGGGGAGTTGGATGGGGTACAGTGTGTGTGTGTGAGGGTGGGGAGTTGGATGGGGTACAGTGTGTGTGAGAGGGTGGGGAGTTGGATGGGGTACAGTGTGTGTGTGTGCGGGTGGGGGGTTGGATTGGGTACAGTGTGTGTGTGAGGGTGGGGAGTTGGATGGGGTACAGTTTGTGTGTGAGAGGGTGGGGAGTTGGATGGGGTACAGTGTGTGTGTGAGGGTGGGGAGTTGGATGGGGTACAGTGTGTGTGAGAGGGTGGGGAGTTGGATGGGGTACAGTGTGTGTATGAGAGGGTGGGGAGTTGGATGGGGTACAGTGTGTGTGAGAGGGTGGGGAGTTGGATGTGGTACAGTGTGTGTGAGAGGGTGGGGAGTTGGATGGGGTACAGTGTGTGTGAGAGGGTGGGGAGTTGGATGGGGTACAGTCTGTGTGTGAGAGGGTGGAGGGTTGGATGGGGAACAGTGTGTGTGAGAGGGTGGGGAGTTGGATGGGGTATAGTGTGTGTGTGTGAGAGGGTGGGGAGTTGGATGGGGTACAGTGTGTGTGAGAGGGAGGGAGGGAAGTTGGATGGGGTACAGTGTGTGTGTGAGAGGGTGGGGAGTTGGATGGGGTACAGTGTGTGTGAGAGGGTGGGGAGTTGGATGGGGTACAGTGTGTGTGTGAGAGGGTGGGAGTTTGGATGGGGTACAGAGTGTGTGTGTGGTCGGGAGTTGGATGGGGTACAGTGTGTGTGTGTGAGGGAGGGGAGTTGGATGGGGTACAGTGTGTGTGTGAGGGTGGGGAGTTGGATGGGGTACAGTGTGTGTGTGAGGGTGGGGAGTTGGATGGGGTACAGTGTGTGTGTGAGGGTGGGGAGTTGGATGGGGTACAGTGTGTGTGTGAGAGGGTGGGGAGTTGGATGTGGTACAGTGTGTGTGAGAGGGTGGGGAGTTGGATGGGGTACAGTGTGTGTGTGAGGGTGGCGAGTTGGATGGGGTACAGTGTGTGAGAGGGTGGGGAGATAGATGGGGTACAGTGTGTGTGTGTGAGAGGGTGGGGAGTTGGATGGGGTACAGTGTGTGTGTGAGGGTGGGGAGTTGGATGGGGTACAGTGTGTGTTGTGTGTGTGAGTTGATGGGGGGTGGGGTGGGATGGATGAATGGGGTACAGTGTGTGTGTGAGGGTGGGGAGTTGGATGGGGTACAGTGTGTGTGGGAGGGTGGGGAGTTGGATGGGGTACAGTGTGTGTGGTGAGGGGTGGGGAGTTGGATGGGGTACAGTGTGTGTGTGAGGGTGGGGAGTTGGATGGGGAACAGTGTGTGTGTGTGAGGGTGGGGAGTTGGATGGGGGTACAGTGTGTGTGTGAGGGTGGGGAGTTGGATGAGGTACAGTGTGTGTGAAAGGGGTGGGGAGTTGGCTGGGGTCCAGTGTGTGCGAGAGGGTGGGGAGTTCGATGGGGTAAAGTGTGTGTGTGAGGGTGGGGAGTTGGATGCGGTACAGTGTGTGTGAGAGGGTGGGGAGTTGGATGGGGAACAGTGTGTGTGAGAGGGTGGTGTGTGTGAGAGGGTGGCAAGTTGGATGGGGTACAGTGTGTGTGTGAGAGGGTGGGGAGTTGGATGGGGTACAGCGTGTGCGAGAGGGTGGCAAATTGGATGGGGTACAGTGTGTGTGTGAGAGGGTGGGGGAGTTGGATGGGGTACAGTGTGTGTGTGAGAGGGTGGGGAGTTGGATGGGGTACAGTGTGTGTGTGAGAGGGTGGGGAGTTGAATGGGGTACAGAGTGTGTGTGTGAGAGGGTGGGGAGTTGGATGGGGTACAGTGTGTGTGTGAGGGTGGGGAGTTGGAGCGGGTAAAGTGTGTGTGAGAGGGTGGGGAGTTGGATGGGGTAAAGTGTGTGTGTGAGAGTGTGGGGAGTTGGATGGGGTACAGTGTGTGTGAGAGTGAGAGTCGGGAGTTGGATGGGGTTCAGTGCGTGTGAGAGGGTGGGGAGTTGGATGGGGTACAGTGTGTGTGAGAGGGTGGGGAGTTGGATGGGGTACAGTGTGTGTGTGAGGGTGGCGAGTTGGATGGGTTACAGTGTGTGAGAGGGTGGGGAGTTGGATGGGGTACAGTGTGTGTGTGTGAGAGGGTGGGGAGTTGGATGGGGTACAGTGTGTGTGTGAGGGTGGGGAGTTGGATGGGGTACAGTGTGTGTGTGTGAGAGAGTGGGGAGTTGGATGGGGTACAGTGTGTGTGTGAGGCTGGGGAGTTGAATGGGGTACAGTGTGTGTGAGTGGGTGGGGAGTTGGATGGGGTACAGTGTGTGTGTGTGAGGGTGGGGAGTTGGATGGGGTACAGTGTGTGTGTGAGAGGGTGGGGAGTCGGATCGGGTACAGTGTGTGTGTGAGGGTGGGGGGTTGGATGGGGTACAGTGTGTGTGTGTGAGGGTGGGGAGTTGGATGGGGTACAGTGAGTGTGTGAGGGTGGGGAGTTGGATGAGGTACAGTGTGTGTGAAAGGGTGGGGAGTTGGATGGGGTCCAGTGTGTGCGAGAGGGTGGGGAGTTCGATGGGGTACAGTGTGTGTGTGAGGGTGGGCAGTTGGATGCGGTACAGTGTGTGTGAGAGGGTGGGGAGTTGGATGGGGTACAGTGTGTGTGAGAGGGTGGGGAGTTGGATGGGGTACAGCGTGTGCGAGAGGGTGGCAAATTGGATGGGGTACAGTGTGTGTGTGAGAGGGTGGGGAGTTGAATGGGGTACAGTGTGTGTGTGTGAGAGGGTGGGGAGTTCGATGGGGTACAGTGTGTCTGTGTGAGAGGGTGGGGAGTTGGATGGGGTACAGTGTGTGTGTGATGGTGGGGAGTTGGAGCGGGTACAGTGTGTGTGAGAGGGTGGGGAGTTGGATGGGGTACAGTGTGTGTGTGAGAGTGTGGGGAGTTGGATGGGGTACAGTGTGTGTGAGAGTGAGAGTGGGGAGTTGGATGGGGTACAGTGCGTGTGAGAGGGTTTGGAGTTGGATGGGGTACAGTGTGTGTGAGAGGGTGGGGAGTTGGATGGGGTACAGTGTGTGTGTGAGGGTGGGGAGTTGGATGGGGTACAGTGTGTGTGTGAGGGTGGGGAGTTGGATGGGGTACAGTGAGTGTGAGAGGGTGGGGAGTTGGATGGGGTACAGTGTGTGTGAGATGGTGGGGAGTTGGATGGGGTACAGTGCGTGTGTGAGGGTGGGGAGTTGGATGGGGTACAGTGTGTGTGAGTGAGGGTGGGGAGTTGGATGGGGTACAGTGTGTGTGTGAGGGTGGGGAGTTGGATGGGGTACAGTGTGTGTGTGAGGGTGGGGAGTTGGATGGGGTACAGTGTGTGTGTGAGAGGGTGGGGAGTTGGATGGGGTACAGTGTGTGTGTGAGGGTGGGGAGTTGGATGGGGTACAGTGTGTGTGTGTGAGAGGGTGGGGAGTTGGATGGGGTACAGTGTGTGTGTGAGGGTGGGGAGTTGGATGGGGTACAGTGTGTGTGTGAGGGTGGAGAGTTGGATGGGGTACAGTGTGTGTGAGAGGGTGGGGAGTTGGATGGGGTACAGTGTGTGTGAGAGGGTGGGGAGTTGGATGGGTTACAGTGTGTGAGAGGGTGGGGAGTTGGATGGGGTACAGAGAGTGTGAGAGGGTGGGGAGTTGGATGGGGTACAGTGTGTGAGAGGGTGGGGAGTTGGATGGGGTACAGCGTGTGGGTGTGAGGGTGGGGAGTTGGATGGGGTACAGTGTGTGTGTGAGGGTGGGGAGTTGGATGGGGTACAGTGTGTGTGTGAGAGGGTGGGGAGTTGGATGGGGTACAGTGTGTGGGTGTGAGGGTGGGGAGTTGGATGGGGTACAGCGTGTGTGTGAGGGTGGGGAGTTGGATGGGGAACAGTGTGTGTGTGAGAGGGTGGGGAGTTGGATGGGGTACAGTGTGTATGTGAGAGGGTGGGGAGTTGGATGGGGTACAGTGTGTGTGTGAGAGGGTGGGGAGTTGGATGGAGTACAGTGTGTGTGTGTGAGAGGGAGGGGAGTTCGATGGGGTACAGTGTGTCTGTGTGAGAGGGTGGGGAGTTGGATGGGGTACAGTGTGTGTGTGATGGTGGGGAGTTGGATGGGGTACAGTGTGTGTGTGTGAGAGGGTGGGGAGTTCGATGGGGTACAGTGTGTCTGTGTGAGAGGGTGGGGAGTTGGATGGGGTACAGTGTGTGTGTGAGGGTGGGGAGTTGGATGGGGTACAGTGTGTGTGTGTGAGGGTGGGGAGATTAAGCGGGTACAGTGTGTGTGAGGGTGGGGAGTTGGATGGGGTACAGTGTGTGTGTGAGAGTGTGGGGAGTTGGATGGGGTACAGTGTGTGTGAGAGTGAGAGTGGGGAGTAGGATGGGGTACAGTGCGTGTGAGAGGGTGGGGAGTTGGATGGGGTACAGTGTGTGTGAGAGGGTGGGGAGTTGGATCGGGTACAGTGTGTGTGTGAGGGTGGGGAGTTGGATGGGGTACAGTGTGTGTGTGAGGGTGGGGAGTGGGATGGGGTACAGTGTGTGTGAGAGGGTGGGGAGCTGGATGGGGTACAGTGTGTGTGAGATGGTGGGGAGTTGGATGGGGTACAGTGCATGTGTGAGGGTGGAGAGTTGGATGGGGTACAGTGTGTGTGTGTGAGGGTGGGGAGTTGGATGGGGTACAGTGTGTGTGTGAGGGTGGGGAGTTGGATATGGGTACAGTGTGTGTGTGAGGGTGGGGAGTTGGATGGGGTACAGTGTGTGTGTGAGGGTGGAGAGTTGGATGGGGTACAGTGTGTGTGAGAGGGTGGGGAGTTGGATGGGGTACAGTGTGTGTATGAGAGATTGGGGAGTTGGATGGGGTACAGTGTGTGTGTGTGAGGGTGGGGAGTTGGATGGGGTACAGTGTGTGTGTGTGAGGGTGGGGAGTTGGATGGGGTACAGTGTGTGTGTGTGAGGGTGGGGAGTTGGATGGGGTACAGTGTGTGTGAGAGGGTGGGGAGTTGGATGGGGTACAGTGTGTGTGTGAGGGTCGGGAGTTGGATGGGGTAGAGTGTGTGTGTGAGGGTGGGGAGTTGGATGGGGTACAGCGTGTGTGTGAGAGGCTGGGGAGTTGGATGGGGTACAGCGTGTGTGTGAGGGTGGGGAGTTGGATGGGGTACAGTGTGTGTGTGAGAGGGTGGGGAGTTGGATGGGGTACAGTGTGTATGTGATAGGGAGGGGAGTTGGATGGGGTACAGTGTGTGTGTGAGGGTGGGGAGTTGAATGAGGTACAGTGTGTGTGTGAGAGGGTGGGGAGTTGGACGGGGTACAGTGTGTGTGAGAGGGTGGGGAGTTGGATTGAGTACAGTGTGTGTGTGAGAGGGTGGGGAGTTGAATGGGGTACAGTGTGTGTGCGTGAGAGGGTGGGGAGTTCGATGGGGTACAGTGTGTGTGAGAGGGTAGGGGGTTGGATGGAGTACAGTGTGTGTGTGTGAGAGGGTGGGGAGTTGATTGGGTACAGCGTTTGTGTGCGAGGGTGGGGAGTTGGATGGGGTACAGTGTGTGTGTGAGGGTGGGGAGTTGGATGGGGTACAGTGTGTGTGTGTGAGAGGGTGGGGAGTTGGATGGGGTACAGTGTGTGTGTGAGAGGGTGGGGAGTTGGATGGGGTACAGTGTCTGTGTGTGAGAGGGTGGGGAGTTGGATGGGGTACAGTGTGTGTGAGAGGGTGGGGAGTTGGATGGGTTACAGTTTGTGTGTGTGAGAGGGTGGGGAGTTGGATCGGGTACAGTGTGTGTGAGAGGGTGGGGAGTTGGATGGGGTACAGTGTGTGTATGAGAGGGTGGGGAGTTGGATGGGGTACAGTGTGTGTGAGAGGGTGGGGAGTTGGATGGGGTACAGTGTGTGTGTGAGAGGGTCGGAAGTTGGAT
>NW_027597845.1:0-63856 GCF_964194155.1 Cetorhinus maximus | reverse complement strand
GGTGGGTGGCACAACGACTCTCACGCAGACAGATGATTCGTACTCAGCGGGCTTCAGTTCCAACGGGATAGAACTGAGAGGCCGCGTTAAGCTGGTGTCGAACCCTGTGTCAGACCACATCAGGGGAACGGTACCGAGAGTCGGGGGGAGAATGTGGAACTCGCTCCCGCAGTGGGAGTGGTCAAGGTGGATCGTGTCGATGTGTTAAAGCTGGGGGGGCGGGGTGTGGGATGCTGGATAAACACGGGAGCGAGAAAGGAATAAGATACGGGAAGGGGGGCGTGGGGGGGTGAAGAGCCGGGGTGGGAGGAGGCTGGTGTGGGGCAGAAACACCAAAGGGAAACAGCAGATAAACAGGGACGCGTTACACAGAACAATCCAGCACAGGAACAGGCCATTCGGCCCCTCTGCTCCATGCTGGTGTTCCTGTTCCACACCAGCCTCCTCTTCATCACCCGCTTTCCCATATTTTTCTATCCCTTTCTCCCTCGTGTGTTTATCCAGCTTCCCCACCTTAAACACATCGACACGATTCACCTCGACCGCTCCCTGTGGGAGCGAGTTCCACATTCTCCCCGCTCTCTGGGTGAAGACATTTTTCCTGAATTCCCCCGCGATTGGATTTATTGGTGACTGTCTTATATTGATGTCCCCCTAGTTCTGGTCTGTTCCCCCCCCCACCAGTGGAAACACCTTCTCTACGTCGACCCTATCAAAGCCCCCTTCATTATTTTAAAGACCTCGATCAGGTCACCCCCCTCAGCCTCCTCTTTTCTCCCAACCTGTTCAATCTTTCTTCTGGTCTCGTGCATGTAAATCTTTTTAGTACCTTCTCCAGTGTCTCTATATCATTTTTATAATACGGAGACCAGAACCGTGCATAGTGCTCCGAGTATGGTCTAACCGAGGGATACGGAGACTGGAACTGTGCACAGTGCTCCAAGTGTGGTCTAACCGAGGAATATGCAGACTGGAACTGTGCACAGTGCTCCAAGTGTGGTCTAACCGAGGAATATGCAGACTGGAACTGTGCACAGTGCTCCAAGTGTGGTCTAACCGAGGGATAGAGAGACGGGAACTGTGCACAGTGCTCCGAGTGTGGTCTAACCCAGGGAGACGGAGACCGGAACTGTGCACAGTGCTCCGAGTGTGGTCTAACCGAGGGATAGAGAGACGGGAACTGTGCACAGTGCTCCGAGTGTGGTCTAACCCAGGGAGACGGAGACCGGAACTGTGCACAGTGCTCCGAGTGTGGTCTAACCGAGGGATAGAGAGACGGGAACTGTGCACAGTGCTCCGAGTGTGGTCTAACCCAGGGAGACGGAGACCGGAACTGTGCACAGTGCTCCGAGTGTGGTCTAACCGAGGGATAGAGAGACGGGAACTGTGCACAGTGCTCCGAGTGTGGTCTAACCCAGGGAGACGGAGACCGGAAATGTGCACAGTGCTCCGAGTGTGGTCTAACCGAGGGATATGGAGACCGGAACTGTGCACAGTGCTCCGAGTGTGGTCTAACCGAGGGATATGGAGACCGGAACTGTGCACAGTGCTCCGAGTGTGGTCTAACCGAGGGATACGGAGACCGGAACTGTGCACAGTGCTCCGAGTGTGGTCTAACCGAGGGATATGGAGACCGGAACTGTGCACAGTGCTCCGAGTGTGGTCTAACCCAGGGAGACGGAGACCGGAACTGTGCACAGTGCTCCGAGTGTGGTCTAACGGAGGGATACGGAGACCGGAACTGTGCACAGTGCTCCGAGTGTGGTCTAACCGA
This sequence comes from Cetorhinus maximus, assembly GCF_964194155.1. NCBI lineage: Eukaryota > Metazoa > Chordata > Chondrichthyes > Lamniformes > Cetorhinidae > Cetorhinus > Cetorhinus maximus. The sequence continues at coordinate 62,082 of NW_027597845.1, read as the reverse complement.
GGGATACAGAGACGGGAATGGTCTACTCCTTTGTTTCTGTGTCCTACCACTTCAGGTGCTGACCCTTGTGCACTCTGCCTGCTCTGAAGAAGGTGACTGCTCGTGTTGGGGTCCAGGTCCCCAGCAGGCCTGTGCTCTGAGCCGGGAGACTGGACAGGGCATCACCGCCGGAGACCAGTCTTGGTGCCTCACCCAGGAGACACGTTGCAGGGACCCAGGAGTAGGTTGATTAACTTCCCCGCCCCCCCTCCCACCTCACCAGACCCTGTCCCCAGGCCGTCACGGAATAAAGTCGGGTCTAAAAGCAGCGTCTTTAATAACCATTTATCATTTCATCCACAGTTCAAGTTCAGAGCGACAGAGAGACGGGGCAAACTTGGGATTACAGACGCTATCGAACCCAAACGGAAAAGGACACAGTACGTCAGCCGCAGTTTATTTTACTCTGCGATGCGGTGAGGGGCAAGAGACCCAAGTGAAAATCTGAGGCACCCACCCTCCCTCCTAAAAAACAACCCAATCTTTCCTCTTTACCCCCCCCCCACCCCCCCTCTCACTGCCCCTGCAGTCGGGCGTAACCCCGGCTGGTTTCCCACCCCCTCCCCACCCTCTCTCTCTCACTGCCCCTGCAGTCGGGCGTAACCCCGGCTGGTTTCCCACCCCCTCCCCACCCTCTCTCTCTCACTGCCCCTGCAGTCGGGTGTGAGTAACCCCGGCTGGTTCCCCCCCCCCGCCACCCACCCTCTCTCTCTCACTGCCCCTGCAGTCGGGTGTGAGTAACCCCGGCTGGTTTCCCCCCCCCTCCCCACCCTCTCTCTCTCACTGCCCCTGCAGTCAGGTGTGAGTAACCCCGGCTGGTTCCCCCCCCCCCCTCCCCACCCTCTCTCTCTCACTGCCCCTGCAGTCGGGCGTGAGTAACCCTGGCTGGTTCCCCCCCCCCCCCCCCCCCCCGCCACCCACCCTCTCTCTCTCACTGCCCCTGCAGTCGGGCGTGAGTAACCCCGGCTGGTTTCCCACCCCCCTCCCCACCCTCTCTCTCTCACTGCCCCTGCAGTCGGGCGTGAGTAACCCCGGCTGGTTTCCCCCCCCCTCCCCACCCTCTCTCTCTCACTGCCCCTGCAGTCAGGTGTGAGTAACCCCGGCTGGTTCCCCCCCCCCCCTCCCCACCCTCTCTCTCTCACTGCCCCTGCAGTCGGGCGTGAGTAACCCCGGCTGGTTTCCCACCCCCCTCCCCACCCTCTCTCTCTCACTGCCCCTGCAGTCGGGCGTGAGTAACCCCGGTTGGTTCCCCCCCCCTCCCCACCCTCTCTCTCTCTCACTGCCCCTGCAGTCGGGTGTGAGTAACCCCGGTTGGTTCCCCCCCCCTCCCCACCCCCTCTCTCTCACTGCCCCTGCAGTCGGGTGTGAGTAACCCCGGTTGGTTCCCCCCCCCCTCCCCACCCTCTCTCTCTCTCACTGCCCCTGCAGTCGGGTGTGAGTAACCCCGGCTGGTTTCCCACCCCCCTCCCCACCCTCTCTCTCACTGCCCCTGCAGTCGGGTGTGAGTAACCCCGGCTGGTTTCCCACCCCCCTCCCCACCCTCTCTCTCTCTCACTGCCCCTGCAGTCGGGCGTGAGTAACCCCGGTTGGTTCCCCCCCCCTCCCCACCCTCTCTCTCTCTCACTGCCCCTGCAGTCGGGTGTGAGTAACCCCGGCTGGTTTCCCACCCCCCTCCCCACCCTCTCTCTCTCACTGCCCCTGCAGTCGGGTGTGAGTAACCCCGGCTGGTTTCCCACCCCCCTCCCCACCCTCTCTCTCACTGCCCCTGCAGTCGGGTGTGAGTAACCCCGGCTGGTTTCCCACCCCCCTCCCCACCCTCTCTCTCTCTCACTGCCCCTGCAGTCGGGTGTGAGTAACCCCGGCTGGTTTCCCCCCCCCCGCCACCCACCCTCTCTCTCACTGCCCCTGCAGTCGGGCGTGAGTAACCCTGGCTGGTTTGCCCCCCAACTCCCCTCGACCCCACCCCCAACAACAGCCAAAGGCAAACTGCGCTGTCCCGGGCTGAAATCGGCCCGGGTGCAGCAGCGAATCCCGGAACGATTGCTCGAGCTTTGCGGGGCCGTTGAGAGTGCTGAGGGTCGCTGAGCCCGGCTGGTCTTTGTCTCCCTGTAGGTACGACGGGATGAGTCACGGCATCGGGAACCGCATGATGCAGGCGATGGGCTGGAAGGAAGGCACGAGACTGGGGCGTAAGGAATCGGGAATCGCCCCGTCCTCCAAGGTAAGCTGCTCTGTGTTTTCCCCTCTCTCTCTCTCCCCCCACCTCCTACCAACCTCCTGATCGCTCCGTCTCACGCACGGTGTCCTCTTCGACCTGCATTTATTATCTTCCTCTCTCTCTCTCTCTTTCCCTTTCAGTAGACCTGAGGCATTGACCAAATCTCACCAGCCATGTCGGTAAGTGCGCGTTGGAGCTCAGCTCGATCGTCACCGCTCGAGGGGGGAGGAGGGGGAGCAGTGGGAGGTGGGGGAAGGAGGTGTGTGGGGGGGGGGTGAAAGGAGAAGCGGGAAGCGACGTCTCCCCCTCTGGTCAAGAGTCCGATGCCCGGGCACGTTCAGTGGGGGGGGGTGGGCGACAACGTGCTGGCCTTTTGCCGAGGTCGCTCTCACCTCGCTCCCTGTGGGAGCTCTGCTGTGCGCCGATTGCTGGGGGGGGGAGAGCGGGTCACGTAAACTCCTTCGTTGGCCGCGAGGTGGTCTGGGCCGGTCCCGAGGCGGAGTTTAAAAAAATAAAAACGACGGGCTGGGTTGTGTCTTTTGTCTCGACAGTGACATGGGCTGTGGCAGGTCGGTCAGCACTCCTAGGGAGTCGATGTCCGAGGGAGGACCCTGGATCGCTGTCCGGGAAACCACAGCGACGGCGTTCGATAGGACGAACTGATCCCGGATTTCTTTCCTTTTTTTTTGAGGGGAATTATAAAAGGATTGTAAATATTTTTATCAGCCTCCACCTGTACTTTTGTACTTAATTAAAAAGTCTTGACCATTTTCACGGACGTTTCGTGGTGGGTTAAGGACCGGTGGGCGGTTTGCGGTTCCGGCAGCCAGCGGCCGATGATTTGCGCCGCTAGAGGAGGGGGTCGGGGGGGCGGTGTATTTAGCTGCTGCCCCCTTGTGTGATCGGCCCAGGGTTCACGCCCAGCTCTGAGCGACGAGGTGTCTTGCGCGTCGTGGCTGTGAGTCGGCGAGTGGCGGGTGTATTATCCTGGCCTGTGCCTTTCGCAGCAACAGGAGGAGGCCATTCAGCCCCTCTCGAGTCTGTTACACAGGAAGAGGGGGAAATTCAGCCCCTCTTAAGTCTATAACACAGGAGGAGGCCATTCAGTTCCTCAAGCCTGTTACACAGGAACAGGGGGAGGCCATTCTGCCCCTCTCGAGCCTGTTACACAGGAACAGGAGGAGGCCATTCAGCCCCTCTCGAGCCTCTTCCCCATTCAGTCAGATCACGGCTGATCTGCATCTCAATTCCATCTACCCACCTCGGTTCCATAACCCTTAATCCCCTTTACCCAAAAAAAATCTATCAATCACAATTGCCCCTCAGCCTCGACAGCTATTTGTGGGGTGGGGGAGAGTTCCAGATTCCCGCTCCCACTCTGTGTGAAGATTAGCTCCCTGACATGCCCCACCCCCCCGAACGGCCTGGCTCTCCGTTTAAGGTTCCGCCCCCTCGATCTGGGCTCCCCCAACACCCCCTCCCCAGCAGAGGAGATAGTTACCCTCTATCGACCCTATCGAATCCTTTCATCATCTTAAACCCCTCCTCGATCGGATCACCCCCTTAATCTTCGACATTCGAGGGGGATAGAAGCCCGGTCCTGGGAGATTAAATCCAGCAACGGTAACAGGATGTACAAACTGTCCAAAGCAGGGAGGGGGGAGGGGAGTAGGCCATCCCAAAACCAAGGGGCGAAGCTGCTGCTGACCGACTGGGAGAGTTTCCACTGGTGAGTGGGATTGTCCTGGGCTGAGGCTGAATCCCGTCTCTCTGTCTCTCTCGATCATGATTGTTTAAATTGACAAATCTGAAATGAGACCGAAACGCTCGGGGACAGCGTGAGGTAGGATGAGGGCTCCGTGTGGAATATGCGTCTCGCTGTCCTGTCAGCTGTTCAGCTCACAGCTCCCTGTGCAGCCCTTCGATAAACTGGTGGTAATGTCGCTCTGCAATACAAAACACACCGATTGGCTTGACGTCTGTTTTTAAACTTCCAACGAGGCGCTGTTCCCGCCCCACCCCCCCACCCCAGCGAGGAGCCTTTCCTCTCCACCCGTAACCCGCTGGGCTACTCGGGCATCGGTCTCCCCTCTCTCTCTCAAGGATCAACACTTCAATAAAAGACTCCCTCAAGTGGCTTTGGGATGTCCTCAGCTGGCGAAAGGTGCCGGTGAAGTGGGAGAGCCGGGCCTCGGTTAAGACCCCGCCACCCGCCTTCACATCGAATAAACGCACGGCTGACCCCCTGCGTGCCCTGACAGCCGCGCCCTATCCTGCGATAACGTCCGTGTGTACCCCGAGACCAGCCCCCGTCTCCTCCGTTTCCCCCCCCCCCCATTCTCATTCTCACCGTTGTCCGCGTGCAGCACTCCATGTCTTACAAGAAAGTCCAGCGCAATCATGGCACAGTTCGGTTTGAATTCGGAGCCCGCGATGACCTCTCTCACCTGTCGTTGATAAGGACGTGGAAATTGAACGAGTTTAAAAAGTGTTGAAGCAGGCCATTCAGCCCTTCTTCTGCTCGGCGCTGGCGTTGCTGCCCCGCGCCAGCCTCCTCCCGCCACCCCCCCCTCTTCATCTCCCCTATCCCCATACCCTTCTATTTCTTTCTCCCTCGTATTTAACCCAGCCTCCTTCTTAACTACATCGACACGATTCACCTCAAATTGCCCATCCCAGGGGTACTGCAGGAGGTGGCCAGGGAAATAGTGGACGGGTTGGTTGTCATCTTCCAAAATTCGGTAGATTCTGGAACAGTCCCAAAAGGTGGCAAACGTAACCCCGCTATTTAAAAGAGGGAGGGAGGGAGCAAACAGCGAATTACAGACCGGTTAGCCTAACCTCAGTAGTAGGGAAAATGCTAGAGTCTTATTATAAGGGATGCAATGATAACAGGACGCTTAGAAATATCAATGGGATTAGATCAGACAAGCCAACATGGATTTGTGAAAGGGAAATCATGTTTGACAAACCTATGGAGTTTTTTTGAGGATGTAACTAGCAGAGTAGATAAGGGAGAACCAGTGGATGTGGTGTATTTGGATTTTCAGATATCTTGATGAAAATCCCACATTAAGAGGCTAGTGTGTAAAATTAAAGCACATGGGGATTGGGGGGTAATATATTGACATGGATTGAGAACTGGTCAGCAGACAGGAAACAGAGTAGGAATAAATGGGTCTTTTTTTGGAGTGGCAGGCGGTGACTAGTGGGGTACCACAGGGATCAGTGCTTGGGGCCCAGCTGCTATTCACAATATATATCAATGGTTTGGATGAGGGAACCCAATGTAATATTCCCAAGTTTGCTGACAACATGAAACTTGGTGGGGATGTAAGTGGTGAGGAGGATGTTAAGAGGCTTCAAGAGGAGTCAGGTTGAGTGAGTGGGCAAATAACATGGCAGATGCAGTAGAACGTGGATAAGTGTGAAGTTATCCACTTTGGTAGGAAAAACAGAATGGCAGAGTATTATTTCAATGGTGTTAGACTGGGAAACGTTGATGTACAAAGGGGCCTGGGTGTCCTGTACACCAATCACTGAGAGCAAGCATGGAGGTGCAGCCAGCAGTTAAGAAGGCAGATGGTACGTTGGCCTTCATTGCGAGAGGACTTGAGTACAGGAGCAAGGATGCCTGACTGCAGCTGTACAGGGTCTTGGTGAGACCACACCTGGAGTAAGGAAGGATATACTTACCATAGGGGGAGTGCAGCGAAGGTTCACCAGACTGATTCCTGGGATGGCAGGATTGTCCTATGAGGAGAGATTGGGCTGACTAGGCCCTGTATTCCCTGCAGTTTAGGAGAATGAGAGGGGATCTCACTGAAACGTATAAAATTCTGACAGGGAGGGACAGACTGGATGCAGGGATGATGTTTCCTCTGGGCTGTGGGAGGGGGTCTAGAACAAGGGGTCACAGTCTGAGGATACGGGGTAGGCCATTGAGGACTGAGATGAGGAGAAACCTCTTCACTCAGAGGGTGGAGAACCTGTGGAATTCTCTACTACAGAAAGCTGTGGAGGCCAAGCCGCTGAATAAATTTGAGAAGGAAATAGATTGATTTCTGGACTGTGAAGATATCAAGAGGTATGGGGGGAGAACGCGGGAGGATGGCGTTGAGATAGAGGATCAGCCATGATCATACTGAATGGCAGAGCAGATTCGAAGGGCCGAATGACTGACTCCTGCTGCTATTTTCTATGTGTCAACCCCTCCCTGTGGGAGTGAGTTCCACATTCTCCCCACTCCTTGGGTAAAGAAGTTTCTCCTGAATTCCCCCCCCCCGATTGCATTTATTAGTGACTGTCTTATAGCGATGTCCCCCTAGTTCTGGTCTCCGCCCCCCCACCCCAACACATGTGGAAACATCTCTATATCGGCCCTATCGAAACCCCCTTCATCATTTTAAAGAGCTCGATCAGGTCACCCCCTCACCCTTCTCTTTTCTAGAGAAAAGAGCCCCGGCCTGTTCAATCTTTCCTGATAGTTATAACCTCTCCCTTCTTGTAGCGTCCTTGTGAAATCTATTTATTCACCGTCTCCAGTGTCTCTATATCCTTTTTAGAATACGGAGACCGGAACTGTGCACGTTGCTCTGAGTGTGGTCTAACCGAGGGATACGGAGACCGGAACTGTGCACAGTGCTCCGAGTGTGGTTGAACCAAGGGATGTGGAGACCGGAACTGTGCACGGTGCTCCGAGTGTGGTCTAACCGAGGGACACGGAGACCGGAACTGTGCACAGTGCTCCGAGTGTGGTCTAACCGAGGGACACGGAGACTGGAACTGCGCACAGTGCTCCGAGTGTGGTCTAACCGAGGGATACGGAGACCGGAACTGTGCACAGTGCTCCGAGTGTGGTCTAACCAAGGGACACGGAGACCGGAACTGTGCACAGTGCTCCGAGTGTGGTCTAACCGAGGGATACGGAGACCGGAACAGTGCACGGTGCTCCGAGTGTGGTCTAACCGAGGGATACAGAGACCAGAACTGTGCACCTTGTTAAAAATTTTTTTACATTTGTTTGTGAGATGTGGACCTCGCTGTCTGGGCCCAGCATTTATTGCCCATCCCCATTTGCCCTTGTTCAGAGGGCATTTTTTTTTGTAAGAGTCAGCCACATCGCTGTGCGACTGGAGTCACATGTAGGCCAGACCGGGTTAAGGACGGCAGATTTCCCTCCCTAAAGGGGCATTAGTGAACCAGATGGGGTTTTTACAACAATCGGCAATGGTTTCGTGGTCACCATCAGACTTTTAATTCCAGATATTTATTGAACTCAAGTTCTACCATCTGCTGTGGTGGGATTCGAACCCGGGTCCCCAGAGCATCACCCTGGGTCTCTGGATAGCAATACTACAATGCTACCACCTCTGGTGAATTGTATGGAGCCTTGGGTGAGACAGCACCTGGAGTAGTGTGGGCAGTTTGGGTCCCCCTTTACCTAAGGGAGGATATTATTGCCGTAGAGGGAGTGCAGCGAAGGTTCCCCAGACTAATCCCTGGGATGGGCGGGACTGTCCTGTGAGGGGAGATTGAGGAGACCGGGCCTGTGCTCTCTCGAGATTCGAAGAATGAAGAGGGGATCTCACTGAAATTTATTCTTAACTGGGCTCGACAGGGGAGATGCAGGGAGGGCGTTTCCCCCTGGCTGGAGGGGGTGAGTGGGGAAGGGTCTAGAACCAGGGCGGGGGGGAACAGTCTCAGAATAAGGGGCCGGCCATTTAGGACCGAGATAGGGAGGAATTTCTTCACTCAGAGGGTTGGTGAATCTTCGGGATTGTCCACCCCAGAGGCTGTCGTGAGGCTCAGTCATCGAGTTATGTTCAAGACAGAGGTCGGTAGATTTCTAGTTATTAAAGATATCGAGGGGGCTGGGGGGGTTAGTGAGGGGAAAATGGCGATAATCAGCCATGATCTAGTTGCTCGGCGGAGTAGACTCGAGGGGCCGAATGGCCTGCTCCTATTTCTGACGAGGGGTGTTCGGGGCAGTGAGCGGGTAGTGGTTAGGCAGTGATTGAAATCGGATTTTGGAGAGGAATTGCTACCTGGCGAAAGGTAATCTCGTCTTCCACCCTCCTGCACCAGGTACCAGGCTGGGAGTTGTCGATCGATCGATCGATCTGTCAGGTTTTGTTTTTTCATTCGTTCGCGGGATGTGGGTGTCGCTGGCTGGGCCCAGTATTTATCACCCATCCCTAATTGCCCCCTTGAGAAGGTGGGGGTGAGCCACCTTCTTGAACCCACTGCAGTCCCATGTGGTGTAGGTACACCCACCGTGCTGTTAGGGAGGGAGTTCCAGGATTTTGACCCGGCGACAGTGAAGGAACAGCCGATATATTTCCAAGTCGGGATGGTGTGTGTGGGGCTCGGAGGGGAACTTGCAGGTGGTGGTGTTCCCCATGTGTCTGCTGCCCTTGTCCTTCTAGACGGTAGAGGTGGTGGGTTTGGGCGGCGCTGTCAAAGGAGCCTTGGCGAGTTGCTGCAGTGCATCTTGTAGATGGTACACACACTGCTGCCCCTGTGCGTCGGTGGTGGAGGGAGTGAATGTTTGTGGATGCAGTGCCAATCAAGCGGGGGCTGCTTTGTCCTGGACGGTGTCGAGCTTCTTGAGTATTGTGGGAGCTGCACTCATCCAGGCAAGTGGGGAGTATCCCATCACACTCCTGACTTGTGCCTTGTAGATGGTGGACAGGCTTTGGGAGAGTCAGGAGGTGAGTTACTCACCACAGGATTTCCAGCCTCTGACCTGCTCTTGTAGCCACAGTATTTATATGGCTGGGTCCAGTTCAGTTTCTGGTCAATGGTAACCCCCAGGATATAGTGGGGGATTCAGCGATGGTAATGCCATTGAACATCAAGGGGCGATGGTTAGATTCTCTCTTGTTGGAGGTGGTCATTGCCTGGCACTTGTCTGGTGCGAATGTTACTTGCCACTTGTCAGCCCAAACCTGGATATTGTCCAGATCTTGCTGCATTTGGACATGGACTGCTTCAGTATCTGAGGAGTCACGAATGGTGCTGAACATTGTGCAACCATCAGCGAACATCTCTACTTCGGACCTTACGATGGGACTGTTCTACACGTGGTCACTGTGACTGAAGATGACTTCGGGAAATGACTCTCAGACGTCACTCAGTTAGGGATGTGTAGACAAGACTTCTGAACTGGGGGGAGGAGAGGGGGAGACTGGGGCTGAGGTGGGTGGTAACGCTCCAAAGGTTGGGCTCACCTGCTCCAGAGGCCAGAGGTAGAATTCCAGCACCTCTCCATCGCCCACTCGCGGCACAAAGTCTGCAGGGACCTCCAGGTCGTAGATGAACTGACACTCCGGGAAGACGCCCCAGTCACTCTCGTAGGTGTAGCTGTGCCGTGAGGAGAAAGAATGCAGGTCAATCACAGGAGGAGGCGGAATGGCGATGCTGAGGGAGGGCGCGGGCCACTGACCCGGGGGAGGGGGAGGGGAGGAATATGGCTCACGGTCTCCCATAGGGTGAGGCACCAGCACGCGAGCTGCCAATTCCTGACCTCCGCTGCCCGCGATAACTGTGGGGACACAGTGTAACAGGCGAGAGAGAGAGAGAGGGGCTGAATGGCCTCCTCCTGTTCCTGTGTAACAAGCTCGAGAGAGGGGCTGAATGGCCTCCTCCTGTTCCTGTGTAACAAGCTCGAGAGAGGGGCTGAATGGCCTCCTCCTGTTCCTGTGTAACAGGCTCGAGAGAGGGGCTGAATGGCCTACTGTGCAACAGGCTCGAGAGAGAGGGGCTGAATGGCCTCCTGTTCCTTTGTAATAGGCTCGAAAGAGAGAGGGGCTGAATGGCCTGTTCCTGTGTAACAGGCTCGAGAGAGGGGCTGAATGGCCTCCTCCTGCTCCTGTGTAACAGGCTCGAGACAGCAGGGCTGAGTGGCCTGCACCCTTGGATGGGAGGGGAGTGAAAAATCTGTCATCCCAGACCTGGTGACCTGGTCCGAAGCAGATCGTGTGGGACCGGTTTTCCCCAGGCGTTACCTGATTGTGCCTGTGGGTTTGGCTGTCCTGGCGATGGATTCGGGAATGCAGGCCTCCTCCTCACACTCTTTGATTAGTGTCTCCATCACTCCAAGCCCGGCAGAGAGCCCTCCAGCAACCTGAGGTGAAAAGAGTGCCCCCAGAGGATTTAATCAGTATTACAGCAGAGAAAACAGTGCCCCCAGAGGATTTAATCAGTGTTAGAGAAAACAGTGCCCCAAGAGGATTTAATCAGTATTACAGCAGAGAAAACAGTGCCCCCAGAGGATTTAATCAGTGTTAGAGAAAACAGTGCCCCAAGAGGATTTAATCAGTATTACAGCTGAGAAAACAGCACCCCAAGAGGATTTAATCAGTATTACAGGGAAAACAGTGCCCGCAGAGAATTTGATCAGTATTACAGCTGAGAAAACAGCGCCCCCAGAGTAATTAATCAGTATTACAGCTGAGGAACCAGTGCCCCCAGAGGATTTAATCAGTATTATAGAGAAAACAGTGCCCCCAGGGCATTTAATCAGTATTACAGCTGAGAAAACAGTGCCCCCAGAGGATTTAATCTGTATTAGAGAAAACAGCACCCCCAGAGGATTTAATCAGTATTACAGCAGAGAAAACAGCGCCCCCAGAGGATTTAATCAGTATTACAACAGAGAAAACAGTGCTCCCCAGAGGATTTGATCAGTATTACAGCTGAGAAAACAGTGCCCCCAGAGGATTTAATCAGTATTAGAGAAAACAGCGCCCCCAGAGGAGTTAATCAGTATTACAGCTGAGAAAACAGTGCCCCCAGAGGATTTAATCAGTATTATAGAGAAAACAGTGCTCCAGAGGATTTAATCAGTTTTATAAAGAAAACAGCACCTGCAGAGGATTAAATCAGTATTACAGCAGAGAAAACAGCGCCCCAAGAGGATTTAATCAGTATTACAGCAGAGAAAACAGTGCCCCCCAGAGGATTTAATCAGTATTACAACTGAGAAAACAGCGCCCCCAGATGATTTAATCAGTATTACATCTGAGAAAACAGCGCCCCAAGAGGATTTAATCAGTGTTAGAGAAAACAGTGCCCCCAGAGGATTTAATCAGTATTACAGCTGAGAAAACAGTGCCCCCAGAGTATTCAATCAGTATTACAGCTGAGGAACCAGTGCCCCCAGAGGATTTAATCTATTATAGAGAAAACAGTGCCCCCAGGGCATTTAATCAGTATTACAGCTGAGAAAACAGTGCCCCCAGAGGATTTAATCAGTATCACAGCTGAGCAAACAGTGACCCCAGAGGATTTAATCAGTATTACAACCGAGAAAAGTGCCTCCAGAGGATTTAATCAGTATTATAGCTGAGAAAACAGTGCCTCCCCAGGGGATTTAATCAGTATTAGAGAAAACAGCACCCCCAGAGGATTTAATCAGTATTACAGCTGAGCAAACAGTGCCCCCAGGGGATTTAATCAGTATTACAGAGAAAACAGCGCCCCCAGAGGATTTAATCAGTATTACAACTGAGAAAACAGTGCCCCCAGAGGATTTAATCAGTATTACATCTGAGAAAACAGTGCCCCCAGAGGATTTAATCAGTATTACAGAGCAAACAGTGCCCCCAGGGGATTTAATCAGTATTACAGAGAATTCAGCGCCCCCAGAGGATTTAATCAATATTACAGCTGAGCAAACAGTGCCCCCAGGGGATTTAATCAGTATTACAGAGAAAACAGCGCCCCCAGAGGATTTAATCGGTATTACAACTGAGAAAACAGTGTCCCCCAGGGGATTTAATCAGTATTACAGAGAAAACGGAGCCCCTGGAGGATTTAATCAGTATTACAACTGAGAAAACAGTGCCCCCAGGGGATTTAATCAGTATTACAGAGAAAACAGCGCCCCCCCCCCCGGAGGATGTAATCAGTATTATAGCTGAGAAAACAGTGCCCCCAGAGGATTTAATCAGTATTATAGCTGAGAAAACAGTGCCCCCCAGGCGATTTAATCAGTATTACAGAGAAAACAGCGCCCTCTGGAGGATTTAATCCATATTAGAGAAAACAGTGCCCCCAGAGGATTTAATCAGTATTACAGCTGAGAAAACAGCACCCCCAGAGGATTTAATCAGTATTACAGCAGAGAACACAACCACAAACCCCTCGCCACCACTCCCGGAATGAACCAGAAGCTCGGTCACCACAGCTGACCTGCCTGGGCCATGCTAGGGTCCAGCTGGGCCACAATGCCTCACGTGGCCAAACTGCGCTGGCTGCCAGCTGAGGCTGGATCCCGGAGAGCAGGCTGCTGGGCCGAGCGCCTGGAGGGTTAGGGCAGGGGAGGGAAGAGGGGTGTTTACCAGATTATCCAGCATCCCAGGGAAGGTCTCCTTGTTGTGCGTCCTCCTCCCGATCCACATGGACATCGCCCCGTCGCCGTGGCGCACGAACCCGTTGACGTGGACCCCGTAGCTTTTAACCCCAAACAAACCTGGGGAAGCAGAGGAGAGAGTCAGAGCGAGGGGCTCGCACCTCACCGGAACCCCAGCGCATCCTCCCTCGCGGACCTCCCGGACAGGCTCGGTGATGGCCAGCTCCTCTGGGCCGATTCTCACCCGTCAAGCTAGGGCTGGGGCTCTTCGGCTGCGTGGGGCATCGTGGCTGAGCTGCAACACCCCCCCCCTCCCCCCCCCACCCTCCCGCTCTCCCACCCTCTCGTCCAGATGCGCCGGATACCCTGGCGTGAATCAGCCCTCTCTCCAAAACCCAAGGGCCAATGGTCCACGCGCCCACACCCTCTCACCCCACCCGGCCAGCTGAGTTCGGCCTACTGGGTCCGGACAGGCGTATGGGGGCTGCAGAGGGGACCATGGGAGCCAAGCCATTCACCATCGCAGCCAAAGACGATGCAAAGTGAGAGAGAGAGAAGCCTTACCGATCGCTGATCTCTCCATCTTCAGCAAAGGAGTGTCCGAGAACCTCGACATCACTTCATATTCCTGAAGAGCAAAGAACGGAGAGAGATGGGTCATTTGTTGGATTTGTTTGGGCACAGACTGGAAGGGCCGAATGGCCTGTTTTCTGTGCTGTAGTGCTCTGTGGTTCTATGGAAGAAGGTGAGTGTCCAGGTACAGGGCTGACATCCCTCGGGACCCCGGTCCCCAGCTCAGGACATCCCAAAGCTCCTCCCACAGCCAAAGAAGGAGCTCATTTCATTGAAGTCCGCTCCCTGTTGGAATGTCGGAAATGCAGCAGCCAATTTGCGCACAGCAAGATCCCACAAACAGCGATGTGAGAACGACCCGGATCGTCTGTTTTTTAGCGATGTTGGTTGAGGGATAAATGTTGGCCCCAGGGCCTCGGTTTAATGTCTTATCCTGAAAGACGGCCCCTCCGACAGGGCGGTGCTCCCTCAGCGCTGACCCTCCGACAGCGCGGCGCTCCCTCAGCACTGACCCTCCGACAGTGCGGCGCTCCCTCAGCACTGACCCTCCGACAGTGCGGCGCTCCCTCAGCGCTGACCCTCCAACAGTGAGGCGCTCCCTCAGCGCTGACCCTCCGACAGTGCAGCGCTCCCTCAGCGCTGACCCTCCGACAGTGCGGCGTTCTCTCAGCACTGACCCTCCGACAGTGCGGCGCTCCCTCAGCACTGACCCTCCGACAGTGCGGCGCTCCCTCAGCGCTGACCCTCCGACAGTGCGGCGCTCCCTCAGTACTGCACTGGAGCGTCTGCCAGGATGAAGGGGCTCAAATACAGTATCCTCTGACTCTGAGGCAGGAGTGATACTCTGGGCAGGTACTGCAGGCTGGTACCCCAGGCCCCACAGTCAGACCAGCCTAAGACATCCTGCTCTCTGAGGATCAGGAGCGTGCATGCTCTGGGTCTGCTTGCCCCACTGAACTGCTCATCCCATCCCAGGCAGTTCCTCTCTGATACCCCTTCCCACACTCACCTCGTTCCTCCACTTCCCCAGGCAGTTGAATAGCTTCTCCTCCCTCCATTCCTCGAGGATCCCTTCAATCGCGCCCGATCGCTGCTCGTAGGTGGTTAGGTGGCTGCTGAGCTCCACTCGTCCCTGGGCATCATCAGTCACCCGGAAAACCTCAGGGTACCTGCTCAGGAGCGGGAATAGCCTGGGCTGCACCACACCCACCTCATGACTCGCAACACAGAACGGTTTGCACAGATCCTTCGAGGAGCCTGCAGGGTCAAGCGGAACAGATTACCGGCCAGCCTGGTGCAGTGAAAACAGGCAACAGTGATTAACCTGCAGCATCGATGGATGGTCAGCAGCAGCCAGTCAGTGCGAAGCATGTGTGGGTTATTCATGCACAAAAATGCTTTCATTCAGGAAAATAGGTCCTTCTGTAACTCCTTTCACCTCCTCAGGACAGTGCGGCGCTCCCTCAGCACTGACCCTCCGACAGCGCGGAGCTCCCTCAGCACTGACCCTCCGACAGCGCGGCGCTCCCTCAGCACTGACCCTCCGACAGCGCGGCGCTCCCTCAGCACTGACCCTCCGACAGTGCGGCGCTCCCTCAGCACTGACCCTCCGACAGTGCGGCGCTACCTCAGCACTGACCCTCCGACAGTGCGGCGCTCCCTCAGTACCGACCCTCCGACAGTGCGGCGCTACCTCAGTACCGACCCTCTGACAGTGCGGCGCTCCCTCGGCACTGACCCTCCGACAGTGCGGCACTCCCTCAGCACTGACCTTCCGACAGTGCGGTGCTCCCTCACTACTGACCATCCGACAGTGCGGCGCTCCCTCAGCACTGACCCTCCGACAGCGCAGCGCTCCCTCAGCACTGACCCTCCAACAGTGCGCCGCTCCCGCGGCACTGACCCTCCGACAGTGCGGCACTCCCTCGGCACTGACCCTCCAACAGCGCGGCGCTCCCTCGGCACTGACCCTCCAACAGTGCGGCACTCCCTCGGCACTGACCCTCCAACAACGCGGCACTCCCTTGGCACTGACCCTCCAACAACACGGCGCTCCCTCGGCACTGACCCTCCAACAGTGCGGCGCTCCCTCTGCACTGACCCTCCGACAGCACGGCTCACCCTCAGTGCTGACCCTCCTTCTTTAACATCTTCCAGGCCCTACAACCCTCCCTATCTCTGTAACCTCTTCCAGCCCCTACAACCCTCCCTATCCCTGTAACCTCCTCCAGCCCCTACAACCCTCCCTATCTCTGTAACCTCCTCCAGCCCCTACAACCCTCCCTATCTCTGTAACCTCCTCCAGCCCCTACAACCCTCCCTATCTCTGTAACCTCCTCCAGCCCCTACAACCCTCCCTATCTCTGTAACCTCCTCCAGCCCCTACCACCCTCCCTACCTCCTACAACCCTCTGATATCTCTGCGCCCCTCTAAATTCTGGCCTCTTGACCATCCCCCCGATTCCCATCGCTCCACCATTGGCAGCTGTGCCTTCAGCTGGCTGGTGGGGTGCCCTGAGCTCTGGTATTCCCTCCCTAAGCCTCTGCATGTTGACCATACCGTTGGTAACTACCAGCTGCCCCCTTGTGTTATTCCTGTTGCCTGGGTGAGTGTGCACACACTCTCCCTCCCTGAACTCTCATGCTACTCCTATTTACAATTTTAAAAAGGTGCCACCAGTAACAGAGGCAAAAGATTCAAGTTAGCCACCCTGCATATGAAAGGAGTTCATCCTGCTCAGGAGCTGCAGGACACCCTCAGCCCAGGACCTGCTGCCTGCCATTGCCTCTGCAGCCAGTCTCCAGGTGGTCCTCCAAGGGGCTGGTCCTCCCGTATCCCGGCGTGCGCTGGGACAGGGGGAAGGTTAGAGGGGCAGGGCTTGGCTTGGTGGGGGGGGGGTGGGGGCAGCACGCAGGCGCAGTAGAGCCGAGCAGCAAAGACTACATTTCCCGTCGGGCCCGGAGCAGCAGAAGCCGGACACGCATGCGCACCGACCAGATTCAAAACATGGGCGGCCGTTAGGGACGGCGGCCATTTTGGAGGAAAATTGACTAAAATGTCAGAATTGTTAAATTTTAAGTTCCAGATTGAAGCCAATGGGCTGAAAACAAACAAAAAAAAAAAATCAGGTGATTAAAAACAATTTAAAAAACACAAATAAAAAAGTTTAAAAAAAACACTTAGATTCTCCAGGACTGCGGAGAGAAAGGGACTTGTCGAAGTTTTTCGTCTCAGACTCATCAGGACAGCGACGCAAGAATACCAAATCTCAAAGGCAACAACAATTTGTACCGCATGAGAAGAGTGTAAATTGTGGCTGGCCTCCAGACTTGGTATTCTTGCGCCGCCGTCCTGACGAGTGCAAGACGAAAAGTTTTGATGGTGTCTCCTTCCTCAACAATGCCCACCTTCTGTGCTGCCAAGCGACTACGCGAACTCTCACGCACCGATAAATTCCCCTCCACGTTGTGCTTCATTTTTTTTTTTCAATGTCACCACCTCAGTCCTGGCGAAAAGGTCCTGGAGAAATTATTTTTCTCTCCGAGGGCCGTGCGACTTTGGGACTCTCTGCCTCAGAAGGCAGTGGGGGTGGGGTGGAGGGGGGGGGGGTGAGTCATTGAGTAATTTTAAGCCTGGGGGAGGGTGGGGGTAGATCGCTTCTTGTTAGGCAAGGGGATCGAAGGGTTATCGGGGGTAGATGGGAACGTGGATTTCGAACCACCACAAACAGGTCGGCCATGATTTTAATGAATGGCGGACCAGGCCCAAAGGGCTGAATGGCCTACTCCTGCTCCTATTTCATCTGTTCGTACGCCTGTACACCTGTCCCAAAAGATTCCAATCCATTTCTGCCAGAATATGACACATAATTATTCTGTTTGATGGTGAAAGGCTCATGGATGTTTTTGGGGGGGGGTGGGGGAGGGGGAGGAAATGGCCAAATATCACGATTTGAGCTGTTAGCTGCCGCAAGGTCGAGGGGGTATGTGAATACCTCCGACCCACTTTCACACAGCACCCACAGGGGTTTCGTAAAGGCAAGGGTGGTGGGAGAGTGGGTGGCAGGAGGTGTGGGAGGGGTAGGGCAGGAGATAACGTAGGGGTACAGGGAAGCTGTGGGGTTGGCGGCATGAGATGGTCAAGGGTTCGGGCCTTCTCGGGAGCAGGCGATTGGCCTGAGTTATAATGAGGCCAAAAAGGGGAGGGGGGGCTTGCCTGCGGGTTGCAGAGGAGCTTGGGTGGCGATGTTATGGACAGAATTGCAGACAAGGCTTAAAGTGTCAAGGAATGGCAGGAAGTGAGCGGCTGAGCGATGGGAGTCACAGCTGGCACTGACACGATGGGCCGAATTGCCTCCTTCTGGTCTTTAACACGTCTGTAGTTCTGCAGCGTTGGCAGGACTCTTCATACAGAATGCTCCTGAAAGAGGGCAGCACTGGGATGTAAAACACTGCGGGCAAACGTGCGCACAGCAAGCTCCCACAAGTAGCAGCGCCAATAACGACCAGGCGTCTTTCTTCACTGCGGGATAAGGTGCAAATGGTGCTCCCGACTCCCCAGCTTCCAGATGGTTCTCGTTCCACCCAGGTAGGCAGCGGGGACCTTGGTTTCGCTTCTCATGCAAGACCTGGCGCTTCTGACCGTGCAGCGCTCCCTCAGCACTGCTACCTGGCGTTGAAATGAGAACGTTGGCACAGCAGGGTTGGGCAGGGGGAGCTCCGAACAGGATTCTGATGATTCATTACGTACATGGATGTAGGTTGAATCCACCGGACAGAGAACAGACCTAACTGCCCCGCACCAGCCTCTTCCCACCCCCCTCTATGTCCCCGCCCATCCTTCTATTCCTTTCTCCCTCATCCGTTCATCAGGCTATCTCCTCTTAAACACATCGATGCTGTTCACCTCGACCCCTCCCTGCAGGAGTGAGTTCCACATTCTCCCCGCTCTCTGGGTGAAGACGTTTCTCCTGAATTCCCCCCCACCCCCAACCAATTGGATTTATTAGTGACTGTCTTATACATTCTCATCCTTATTTTCAAACTCCTCCATGCTTTGCTCATCCCTACATCTGTTGCCTCCTCCAGCTCCACAACCCGCTGAGATATCTGTCCTCGTCCAAGTGTGGCCTCTTGAGTATCCCCAATTTTAGTTGATGCACCATTGCTGCCTGTGCCTTCCGTCGTCTGGGCCCCAAGTGCCAGAATACCCTCTGGAACCCTCCCTCTTTTGCTTCCTTCACCCCTTAGGCCAGCATCTTTGACCGAACCTTTCCTCAGCAGAGCTAGAAGCTCCGCAAACATCCAGGTGCCATACTCTGTTTTCTAATTCCCCATATTAGGAGAAAGGATTAGGAGTCACCGGAGAGGGTGCAGAGAATATTTACAAGCACCAGGCTGTGCAAAGTGCTCCAAATGTGGTCTAACCGAGGGTATTGGAGAGTTGCACTGTCCACAGAGCTCCAGGTGTGGTCTAACCAAGGGATATGGAAACCGGAACTGTGCAGTGTTTCACGTGTGGTCTAACCAAGGGATATGGAGACCAGAGCTGTGCACAGTGCTCCAAGTGTGGTCTAACCGAGGTATATAGAGTCCAGAACTGTGCACAGTGCTCCAGGTGTGGTCTAACCAAGGGATATGGAGACCAGAGCTGTGCACAGTGCTCCAAGTGTGGTCTAACCGAGGTATATAGAGTCCAGAACTGTGCACAGTGCTCCAGGTGTGGTCTAACCAAGGGATATGGAGACAGGAACTTGCACAGTGCTCCAAGTGTGGTCTACCCGAAGGATATGGAGACCGGGACTGTGCACGGTGCTCCAGGTGTGGTCTACCCGAAGGATATGGAGACCGGGACTGTGCACGGTGCTCCAGGTGTGGTCTACCCGAAGGATATGGAGACCGGGACTGTGCACGGTGCTCCAGGTGTGGTCTACCCGAAGGATATGGAGACCGAGACTGTGCACGGTGCTCCAGGTGTGGTCTACCCGAAGGATATGGAGACTGCAACTGTGCACAGTGCTCCAAGTGTGGTCTAACCGAGGGATATTTATTTATTTATTCATGGGACGTGGGCTTCACTGGCTGGGCCAGCATTTATTGCCCATCTCTAGTTGCCCATGAGAAGGTGGTGGTGAGCTGCCTTTTTGAGCTGCTGCAGTCCAGGTAGTGTAGGTACACCCACAGCGCTGTTAGGGAGGGAGTTCCAGGATTTTGACCCAATGACAGTGAAGGAATGGCCGATATATTTCCAAGTCAGGATGGTGAGTGGCTTGGAGGGGAACTTCCAGGTGGTGGTGTTCCCCATGTGTCTGCTGCCCTTGTCCTTCTAGATGGTAGTGGTCGTGGGTTTGGGCGGCGCTGTCGAAGGAGTCTTGGCGAGTTGCTGCAGTGCATCTTGTAGATGGTACACACACTGCTGCCCCTGTGCGTCGGTGGTGGAGGAAGTGAATGTTTGTGGATGGGGTGCCGATCAAGTGGGGCTGCTTTGTCCTGGATGGTGTCGAGCTTCTTGAGTGTTGTGGGAGCTGCACTCATCCAGGCAAGTGGGGAGTATCCCATCACACTCCTGACTTGTGCCTTGTAAATGGCGGACAGGCTTTGGGGAGTCAGGAGGTGAGTTTCTCTTTGCAGGATTCCCAGCCTCTGACCTGCTCTTGTAGCCACAGTATTTATATGGCTGGTCCAGTTCAGTTTCTGGTCAATGGTAACCCCCAGGATGTTGATAGTGGGGGATTCAGTGATGGTAATGCCATTGAACATCAAGGGGTGATGGTTGGATTCTCTCTTGTTGGAGATGGTCATTACCTGGCACTTGTGGGGCATGAATGTTACTTGCCACTTGTCAGCCCAAGCCTGGTTATTGTCCAGGTCTTGCTGCATTTGGACATGGACTGCTTCAGTATCTGAGGAGTTGCGAATGGTGCTGAACATTGTGCAATCATCAGCGAACATCCCCACTTCGGACCTTATGATGGGAGGAAGGTCATTGATGAAGCAGCTGAAGATGGTTGGGCCGAGGACACTACCCTGAGGAACTCCTGCAGTGATGTCCTGGAACTGAGATGACTGACCTCCAACAACCACAACCATCTTCCTTTGTGCTGGGTCTGACTCCAACCAGTGGTGAGTTTTCCCTGATTCCCATTGACTCCAGTTTTGCTAGGGCTCCTTGATGCCACACTCGGTCAAATGCAGCCTTGATGTCAAGGGCAGTCACTCTCACCTCACCTCGGGAGTTCAGCTCTTTTGTCCATGTTTGAACCAAGGCTGTAATGAGGTCAGGAGCTGAGTGGCCCTGGCTGAACCCAAACTGGGCACCAGTGAGCAGGTTACTGTTAAGCAAGTGTCGCTTGACAGCACTGTTGATGGCCCTTTCCATTACTTTACTGATGATGGAGAGTAGACTGATGGGGCGGTAATTGGCCGGGTTGGATTTGTCCTGCTTTGTGTGTAGAGGACATACGTAGACAATTTTCTACATAGCCGGGTGGATGCCAGTGTTGTAGTTGTACTGGAACAGCTTGGCTAGGGACACGGCAAGTTCTGGAGCACAAGTCTTCAGTACTTTTGCTGGAATATTGTCAGGGTCCACAACCTTTGCACTATACAGTGCCTCCAGCTGTTTCTTGATGTCACGTGGAGTGAATCGAATTGACTGGAGACTGGCATCTGTGATGCTGGGAACCTCCGGAGGAGGCTGAGATGGATCATCCACTCGGCACTTCTGGCTGAAGGTCGTAGCAAATGCTTCAGCCTTATCTTTTGCATTGATGTTCTGGGCTCCTCCATCATTGAGAATGGGGATATTTGTGGAGCCTCCTCCTCCAGTGAGTTGTTTAATTGTCCACCACCATTCACAACTGGATGTGGCAGGACAGCAGAAATCTGATCTGTTGGTTGAGGGATTGCTTAGCTCTGTCTATCACTTGCTGCTTATGGTGTTTGGCACACAAGTAGCCCTGTGTTGTAGCTTCAACAGGTTGACACCTCATTTTTAGGTATGCCTGGTGCTGCTCCTGGCATGCCCTCCTGCTCTCTACATTGAACCAGAGTTGCTCCCCTGGCTTGATGGTAATGGTAGAGTGGGGGATATGCCGGGCCATGAGGTTACAGATCGTGTTCGAGTACAATTCTGCTGCTGCTGATGGCCCACAGCACCTCATGGTTGCCCAATCTTGAGTTGCTGGATCTGTTGGAAATCTAACCCATTTAGCATGGTGGTAGTGCCACACAATACGATGGAGGGTATCCTCAATGCGAAGACGGGACTTGGTCTCCACAATAACTGTGCGGTGGTCAGTCCTACCGATATTGACATGGACAGATGCATCTGCGGCAGGCAGGTTGGTGAGGATGAGGTCAAGTATGTTTTTCCCTCTTGTTGGTTCCCTCACCACCTGCCACAGACCCTGTCTAGCAGCTATGTCCTTTAGGACTCGGCCAGCTCGGTCAGTAGTGGTGCTACCGAGCCACTCTTGGTGATGGGACATTGAAGTCCCCCACCCAGAGTACATTCTGCGCCCTTGCCACCCTCAGTGCTTCCTACAATGAGTGTTCCATATGGAGGAGCACTGATTCATCAGCTGAGGGAGGGCGGTACAGGGTAACCAGCAGGAGGTTTTCTTGTCCATGTTTGACCAGATGCCCTGAGACTTCATGGGGTCCGGATTCGATGTTGAGGATTCCCAGGGCAATTCCCTCCCGACTGTATACCCCTGTGCTGCCACCTACCGATGGGACAGGACATACCCAGGGATGGTGATGGTGGTGTCTGGGACATTATCTGTAAGGTATGATTCCGTGAGGATGACTCTGTCAGGCTGTGGCTTGACTAGCCTGGGAGACAGCTCTCCCAATTTTGGCACAAGCCCCCAGATGTTAGTAAGGAGGAGTTTGCAGGGTCGACAGGGCTGAGATCGCCGTAGTCATTCCCAGCGCCTAGGTCCAAGCCGGCCGGTCCGTCTAGTTTCATTCCTTTTTCGCGTCTTTATAGCGGCCGAGGGACACAACTGAGTGTCTGACTCGGCCATGGCAGAGTCGACTATTGCTCTGGAGTCACATGTCGGCCAGACCGGCTAACGACAACAGGTTTCCTTCCCTAAAGGGCATTTAGTGAACCAGATGGGTTTTTTTTTACACCGACCGACAATGGTTCATCGTCGGAATTTTGAATTCTAGGTAATTAATGAATTCAAATCCCACCATCCTGCCGTGGTGGGATTCGAACCCGGGTCCTCAAGAGTTTTGCACTGGGTCTCTGGGTTTCTAGCCCAGCGACAACAATACCATCGCCTCACATATGGTGCACAGTGCTCCAAGGGTGGTCTAACTCAGGGCTGTGGAGGTTAATAATTTATGTTCTGCTGTGATTTAGGTCATAAATCATTGTGATTTTATGTATTTTGCAAATAAAACCCCAGGGGTGTTATACTGAATGGCAGAGACTTTATTGAGAAGAAGTTTGATGGTCAGAAATGTAAACTTCCGGATTCGTGACGTCATGCAGGATGCCCTTTGACCTTCGCCTCCTAAACTAAAACCTTCCAGAAATCTGCTTTCCGTTACAAAAGGCCGAAGGGGACAATATTCCCGGCCCGGTTGAGGCCGCCTGCTGAAGAATTGCGGTTTGATTCATTTTTTGTTGTTGTTTTTCACCGTTTGCCTGGCGACGCCCAGCGGAAGCCGCGGCTCCACCAATCAGGACGCCGCTTGCAAAGGGCGACGGGGGCCGGCCAGTGAAAGGCGACCGCCGATTGGAGGAACGCTGAAGCAACGGGACCAATGGGAGAGCCGGTTCTAGCCAGCGGAGGCGGAGCGCGTCAGAACGCCTCCCATTGGAGGAAAGGGTAGGCGCCGGACCAACCGGAGAGCCCGTTATAATACCCGAGTAGAGGGGGTGGGGCCACGAATGAGAGACGACCTCCAATTGGAGGAACGGTTCGACGCCAGGCTAATCGGGAACCCGACAGCGCCCCTTCCGGCTCGCGCTGGCGAGAGGCGCCTTCCCCATTGGCGGGGAGACGAGGGGACGGACCAATGGGAAACGCCCACCCACTCCGTCACTCACGCGGGCAGAACGCCACCTTTCCCCTCAGCCATTCAAACCAATCGGAGAGCCCCTGACACTCTTCGCGGGCGGGGCTGGAAAGAGAGGCACTTTGCCATAGGAGGGCAGGGGACCAATCGGAAAGCCGCTTCCACATGAGGGTTGGGGGCGGGGGAAAGGGAGGCGCCTTCCCATTTGGAGGCGACGGACCAACCAGAGAGCCGGTACCAGGGAACAGGGGGGGGGGGGGGGGGGGAAAAAGAGAGGCGCCTTCCCATTGGAGGCGGCCGACCAACCGGAGAGCCGCTTCCAGAGGAGAGGGAGAGAGGGGGGCGGGCGAATGAGCGGCGGCCACCCATTGGCAGAACGAGTGGTAGGGGGGCGGGCCGACCGGCCAACCAACCAACCAGCGCCTTCGTTACATCGGCAGACCCCCCGGGTGGGAGCTCGACGAGAGAGGCTTTGCGATTGGCGGGAGGGCGACGGACCAACGGTAACGGCCGTTACTGGCGAGTGAGTGAGTGGGAGAGAGAGCGAGCGAAGTGGGGGGGGAAGGGAAGAGGTTGTTGAAAGTGGGGGGGGGAAAAGGAATATGAGGTAAAGTTTAAAAACCCCGGAGGAGAGAATAAACGGACCGTTAATATTTTTTCCCCCCTCCCCCAATATTTAAAAAAAATTCCTTCGGGCGGACGGACGGGCGAAAATCTGAGGGTGGGGGAAGGGGGGGGGGAGGAGAAAAAGAGGCGCGAAAAGTTTTTAACCGACCGGAAAGTTTCGAGGGAAAAATAATTTTTAAAGACCCGCCGGTCGAAGAGAGAGAGGTCCGCTCACCGAGATGAGCGGGGCTCCCGAGACCAAGCTGCCCCGCTTGGAGGCGCCGGAATCGGGCGACAAGTCGACGACGACGACGACGGCGGGCCAGCAGGCCAAGGCCGCGGGGGCTGCCGCGCATGCGCCGGCCGCCGAGGGGGCGGGGCCGGCGGCCGTTGCCAAGGCGACCGCGGGCGCCGCGTCGTCGGTGGTGGTCGTGGGAGGGGGAGGAGAGCTGGCCACGCCCCTGGCCGTCGCCCGGGAGACGCAGCGCGCCCTCGAGGCGGTGGACGCCTGCCAGCGCGAGCTGGAGGCGCTGAACGAGCGCGCCAGCGAGGAGATCCTGCGCGTGGAGCGGCGCTACGGCGAGATGCGGCGGCCGCACCTGGAGCGGCGCAACCGGCTGATCGAGGACATCCCCGGCTTCTGGGTCACCGCCGTATCCTTTTGTTTGTGGGGGTAGGGGAGCAACAACAACAACCTGGCATTGGCGAACCTCCCCTGCACCGGTGCATCTCTGCATTGCTTAACCTCCCCTGCACCGGTGCATCTCTGCATTGCCAAATCTCCCCTGCACTGGTGCATCTCTGCATTGCTTAACCTCCCCTGCACCGGTGCATCTCTGCATTGCCAAATCTCTCCTGCACCAGTGCATCACTGCATTGCCGCATCTCCCCATGCACCGGTGCATCTCTGCATTGCCGCATCTCCCCTGCACCGGTGCATCTCTGCATTGCCAAATCTGTCCTGCACCGGTGCATCTCTGCATTGCCGCATCTGCCCTGCACCGGTGCGTTGCTGCATCTCCCCTGCACCGGTGCATCTCTGTATTGCCAAATCTGCCCTGCACCGGTGCATCTCTGCATTGTCGCATCTCCCCTGCACAGTGCATCTCTGCATTGTCGCATCTCCCCTCCACCGGTGCATCTCTGCATTGCCGCATCTCCCCTGCACTGGTGCATCTCTGCATTGCTGCATCTCCCCTGCACCAGTGCATCTCTGCATAGGCAAATCTCCCCTGCACCGGTGCAACACTGCATTGGCGAATCTCCCCTGATCTGGTGCATCTTTGCCACGGAACCCCCCCCTACCCTGAATCCTTTGCATTGCAGAACCCCTCTCTCTCCACCCCCCCCCCCCTCCCTGCTAGACTGCTGTAACTTTGTGGAGAAACCTCCTCCTTTGCATTGCGAGACTCTATAAAGCTGTTTACACAGAGCCCCCTGCTTCGCATTGTAGAACTCCCAAGAGCAGTTTGCAGGGAAGCCTTGCATTGCAAACATCTCAGCTGATGCGTTTTACAGGGCCGAACCCGCGACTGATGCAGTTTTACGGAGAAACCCTCACTCCGCACGCAGTGGCAAAGCCTCTCTCTTCCTCTCTCTCTCTCTTCCTCCCTCCTGCAGCTGCAGCTTAGACAACGTTTGCCTTGCGAAATCTCTGGGCTGGTGCCATTTTTACAGCGAGGCCCCGCTCTGCATTGCAAAGCCCCTCTGAATGCAGCTTACAGAGAGCCAGCGCGCTGTGTGACTCCCGTCCAACTGCGATACGCTCACGCCAGAGGCAGTGACGGGACACGAGGCCAGCCCCTGGGGTGAGGGGGTTGCCCTACAACGAGAGGCTGAGTGAATTGGGTGTCCCCTCCCTGGAGTTTAGAAGAACGAGAGGCGATCTCATGGAGGATTCTGGGGCACTTGACGGGGGGGATGCTGAGAGGACGGCTTCCCCCTCGTGGAGTGGGGGGGCGGGGAATGTAGCCGGGAGTGTCTGGCTGGATCGTGGATCGCTCGAACCCCTGACCTTTAACCCCAGTGAATTTCAGTAGCTGTGAATTGAAACGCCTGGTTTTCAAATTGAATTTCCATCTTCAGTGTTGCTCACGTGCCCTTTTTTTTAACCCCAGCCAGTCGAACCCCTTGCGTCTTTTCTACCCGGCGATGAGGAGAATGTTGATCTTGCCCTCGGCGGCCACCAGCTTAAGGGGCGCTTGGTGTTTTTTTTTTTGATTTAGCGGACTGGTTTCAGACGCGCGCCGGCTCTGTGCACCCCGGCAGATCACCATCCGCATCTCGGCCCTCCCGGTCCCTCACCGTCCATCTCCACTCCAGCCCCACTCCAGGCTGCTCGCCGAGCTGTGACTTGCCACGGCCCGAACCTCGTTTAACCATCGTAACGCTCGCGATTGCCCTTGAATACGGTTACCCTGACCAGCAGACAGGCAGGGGCACCGCCCGTGATCGCCAACACTCCTGCACCCTCTCCAGCAGTGGGTGTGGGTAGTGAGCCAGCGCAGACAGGCGCCGGTTATCCCAACCAGGCCATGCTGGACTGCGGGCAGCGAGCTGAGGAGATGGGCTACAGAACTAACTGAGCGGACGAGCTTGCTATGTGACATTCCTTGACTCTCGCTCTGCCAGTTCCTCAATCACCCACAGCTCTCTGCTCTCATTGATGAGAACGATGAGGAGGTCTTTAACTACATGATGAGGCTAGAGGTAAGAATCTCGATGAATTGTGTGCTTTCTGTCCCTGTCTCTTCCTGTGACTCCATCAGTAAACGTAAAGACTTACACAATCACCCTCTCGTGTTTCAATCTCGATCTATCTCACCACGTTTGTAGAACTTGTGTTCCCCTCCCAAACTTTCGCCTGAGGGAAGCAAGCGTTGGGGTATGTGAGATCAGGTACAGCACGGGGTTAGATACAGAGTAAAGCTCCCTCTACACCGTCCCCATCAAACACTCCCAGGACAGGTACAGCACGGGGTTAGATACAGAGTAAAGCTCCCTCTACACTGTCCCCATCAAACACTCCCAGAACAGGTACAGCACGGGGTTAGATACAGAGTAAAGCTCACTCTACACCGTCCCCATCAAACACTCCCAGGACAGGTACAGCACGGGGTTAGATACAGAGTAAAGCTCCCTCTACACCGTCCCCATCAAACACTCCCAGGACAGGTACAGCACGGGGTTAGATACAGAGTAAAGCTCCCTCTACACTGTCCCCATCAAACACTCCCAGGACAGGTACAGCACGGGGTTAGATACAGAGTAAAGCTCCCTCTAAATCGGTGCCTTTTGCTGACCAACCCTTGCAGCTATTCATTGTTACGTACACATCCCTCATGTTAAAAGTGAATAAAACCTTGTGGTTGTAGGGTTCCCAAGGTGGGGATATAATAACTGGGCAGGCAGAGTGGTGATCGAACCCTCTTCACCCCGGGAGCTTTGCTGCTGGTCTGACCCAGCGTTAACCGGAGTGCACCCGGAGACTGTTTTACCCTTCGTGGTGTTGCATCTCTTCCTTCACCCTGGTAATTCTCAATTACACTGGGTGTGCTTTACGCTGAGCTTTGCCCCCCACCCAGCCGAAGTGCTTTTGGTGCCTGTTTAATACCATCCGGCTGTCTTTTAAACCCACAGGTCGAGGAGTTTGAAGACATCAAGTCCGGCTACAGAATCAAGTTCAACTTCAGCGAGAACCCTTACTTCGAGAACAACCTCATCATCAAAGAGTTTCACCTGGGAACTGGAGGTGAGTAGGAGGAGGCGGGGGGGAATTAAAGTTGTTTCAGTGGCTGGCAGGGTCAGTTTGTCCACACTGCACTTTACTCTTGGTTCTGCGCCCCCCCCCCCCCCCCCCCCCCCCCCCCCAATGTTTAACCGGGTGAAGCTGTTGCCCTGGTTTTCAGTTTGTTTTAACTTGATCCTGCCAAGGCGCTGAGGCTCTTTTCGAACGTCACGGCTATAAGTCAATCATGGGACCTGCGAAATGTGCGATTTAAAAACCTGCACTTGTTTTGTGCCCTGGAGGCAGGACAACATCCCCAAAGCGCACAGTGAGAGTCGAGATCAACTGGGTTTGACACTGAGACACACGCACGACGTCAGGGACAGATGACCCAAAGCTGGGTCAGAATCCCGCCCACAGGACCATCCAGCGCCTCCTGCTGTCCAGTTTTGGATGCTGGGTCAGGGCATCTCACTGCTAAGGGCCCTTCCTGAGTAAGGGGGGAATGCCCTGGTGATGTTATATGGTGTTGGGTGTCTAAGGCCACTGGAGCCAGTTTCCAGTCTGCCCGCTGTCTGTGCTTTCAGGAGGCGGAGGGCAGTTACAGAGTGAGGCTGCCCACCTCCCCCTCCACCGCCCCCAGTCTACTCAGTGGCAGAGACCCAGCCAGAACCCACCCCGATGAGCCAGGTTCCCAGCGACGGAGGGATGCAAACAAACTGCCTTTCGAATGGAAATCGTCCCCGTGTTTTTCCAAGGGATCACAGCACAACACTGACTCTCTCAGCCCCGCGAAATCACCCCCCTCATCTGTCAGGGCATTCTTTCTTCTCAAAGGACAGACACACACAGGCCGGTTCCAGCCTGCCAAGCTGAAGCAGATTGAACAGTGTAGAGGGAGCTTTACTCTGTATCTAACCCCGTGCTGTACCTGCCCTGGGAGTGTTTGATGGGGACGGTGAAGAGGGAGCTTTACTCTGTATCTAACCCCGTGCTGTACCTGTCCTGGGAGTGTTTGATGGGGACAGTGTAGAGGGAGCTTTACTCTGTATCTAACCCCGTGCTGTATCTGTCCTGGGAGTGTTTGATGGGGACGGTGTAGAGGGAGCTTTACTCTGTATCTAACCCCGTGCTGTACCTGTCCTGGGAGTGTTTGACGGGGGCAGTGTAGAGGGAGCTTTACTCTGTATCTAACCCCGTGCTGTACCTGTCCTGAGAGTGTTTGATGGGGACGGTGTAGAGGGAGCTTTACTCTCTATCTAACCCCGTGCTGTACCTGTCCTGGGAGTGTTTGATGGGGACGGTGTAGAGGGAGCTTTACTCTGTATCTAACCCCGTGCTGTACCTGTCCTGGGAGTGTTTGATGGGGACGGTGTAGAGGGAGCTTTACTCTGTATCTAACCCCGTGCTGTACCTGTCCTGGGAGTGTTTGATGGGGACGGTGTAGAGGGAGCTTTACTCTGTATTTAACCCCGTGCTGTACCTGTCCTGGGAGTGTTTGATGGGGACGGTGTAGAGGGAGCTTTACTCTGTATCTAACCCCGTGCTGTACCTGTCCTGGGAGTGTTTGATGGGGACGGTGTAGAGGGAGCTTTACTCTGTATCTAACCCCGTGCTGTACCTGTCCTGGGAGTGTTTGATGGGGACGGTGTAGAGGGAGCTTTACTCTGTATCTAACCCCGTGCTGTACCTGTCCTGGGAGTGTTTGATGGGGACGGTGTAGAGGGAGCTTTACTCTGTATCTAACCCCGTGCTGTACCTGTCCTGGGAGTGTTTGATGGGGACAGTGTAGAGGGAGCTTTACTCTGTATCTAACCCCGTGCTGTACCTGTCCTGGGAGTGTTTGATGGGGACAGTGTAGGGAGCAGGAACCAGCTGGCTGTTGTGTTCTGCGGACTGGCTGTGACAACTGCTTCTCCCGTTCACAGGGAAGCCGGTGTCCCAGTCCACGCCCATCAAATGGAAGAAGGGGATGGATTTGACGGCGTTGAACAAAAGTCTGCATGAGAAGGGTCGGAAGCGAGGGCATCGCAGTTTCTTCGCCTGGTTCACAGAGCACCGGAACCCCACCACGGATGAAATCGCCGAGGTCTGTTTTCCTGAGCCTCACCCGGATTCCAAACTAAAGATCACCCTAAAATAAAAACAGAAAACACTGGAAAAATTCAGCAGGTCTGGCAGTATCTGTGGAGAGAGAAACAGAGTTAATGTTCCGAGTCCAATGTTACTCTTCTTCAGAGCTAAGAAGAGTCATATGGACTCGAAACTTCGATTCTGTTTCTCTCTCCGCAGATGCTGCCAGACCTGCTGTGTATTTCCAGCATTTTCTGTTTTTATTTCAGCATCCACGGTATTTTGCTTTTATCTTTGAAGATCGCTCTGTCTGTGTCTGTGTGTGTGTGATGGGAATTTCCTGGGCGGTACGCGATTCCTTCTACAAAAAATTCTCATCCTTTTTTTGTTGTCCTTGAGAGTGCACACATGTGGCCTTGAGAGCAGGATCTGAATTTCAGCTCCGAGCCCTCTGGCCCAGATTGTGACACTGCTCACTGTATGTACACACTCTCGCGCTTGCGCTCTCTCTCTCTCTCTCTCTCTGTGTGTCTCTCTCTCTCACTCACACGCACACACATAGTCATGCTTGCGCACTAACACTTGCACACGTGTACACACCTCACTCTCTCTCACACACTCACTCACACTTGCATCCATCCACGCACACTCACTCGTGCATGTGCGCGCGCTCAATCTCACACAGACATCCTCATGCTCAATGTCATGCTCACGCACTCATACTCACCCATTCATGCGCACGCGCGCACACTCTTACTCTCACTCACCTGCACACTCACTCACTGTCATGCTCACGCACTCGTACCCATTCACGCACACTCTCTCCCTCTCACACACAGTCACGTTGGCATGCACACACACTCACCCATTCACACGCGCACGCAATTTCTCACACACTGTCACGCTCGTGCGCATACACCCATTCTCTCTCTCTCACTGTCACGCTCGCATGCCTGCACACATTCATTCTCACGTGATCTCTCTCGCTGTCTCTCATTCTGTCACATGCACACACAGTCACGCACTCTCTCTCTCTCACACACACACACACACACACACACACACACACACACACGCGCGTATGCTCCCTGTGCAGCTACCTGACTAGGGCTGGGCGTGGGGGTATTGGACAGTTGATTGGGTGTGACGGGTGTTATCCAGGGCTGCAGGCAGTGAATGGAAGGATTTGCAGACGGATGCTCTTGTCACTGTTTGCCTGAGCTGAGCACTGAGATCATGCTCCTGTTCTCTCACTTTGCCTCTCAGGTGCTGAAAGATGATATGTGGCCAAACCCCCTGCAATACTTCCTGATCGCCGAGAGTGAGAGCGGGGAGAACGGCCTGGATGACAGGTGAGCAGAAAATAATCACGCACTGTCCGACTGTAATAAACCGCTGCCCCTTGGAGACCCGATGCTGCTTCAGCAACTCGGACACAGGAGATGGTGGGGCAGAGACCAGAACCGAGGGGGCCATCAAATAGGAGACAGTCACTGATAAACCCAACGGGGGATTCGGGAGGAACCTCTTTCCCCAGGGGGAGTGTGCAAAGGCGAAACTCGCAACCACAGGGAGTGGTTGGCGCGAGTATTTTAACGGCAGGAGGTCACCGGACTTGTTGCATCGTCGTTTCCCCTGCCCAGCGCCGCGTCTTTGTGACCCTCCTTGGGTCTCACGGGACTGCAGCTTCCACAGCGCCCAGCTGACCCGCCCGTTCTCCACCTGAGCCTGGGTGGCATCGGATACCCGATTGCCTCGGGGGTGGGGAGTTGGGGGGAGGCTCCAAAGCTGTTCTTGTTCACTGCAGGAACCCTGACCGTTTTATTCCCACCGCCTTCCCCTGTAAAAGCCTCTTGTGACATGGTTTATTTGGTAATCAGAGGATGTCATCAATAAGCATTGTGACAGAGTTTCGTAACTGTATTTCCCCTGATGGGGCGGAGCAAGTGGGATCGCTTCTGTTCAGTTTCGTACTGTTTTTTATGTATTAAAAAAAAAATCCCTCCCTGCGACCCTCTGGCGTCAGTGCCGCTCCTGGTTATAAGCGTCCATCTGTGTGACTGGAGGACTGTCGTCCACTCAGCTCCCAGAATTGGGCGGCTGCCCTGCCCGGAGGAGTAACGTGACCCCCCCCACCACCCTTCACAGCTAAACACTCCTGTAACAGCAGCTGAACTATTGTCGGAGGTTGTGGGAGGAGCACCGTTACCAAACCATTCACTGTTGGACCATGGCCAGCCCTGTCCTGGAGGAGCATCACAGGAACAGGAAGTGGCCATTCAGCCCCTCGAGCCTGTTCCAGCGGCTGCTCTGCCCCTCCCCCTAACGCCATCTGCTGTAGTATCTTTTTATATCCTGAGCTAAAATCCAGCTGTCGCAATTTACCGTGATCAGATACATAAGAAATAGGAGCAGGAGTCGGCCACTCAGCCCCTCCAGCTTGCCCCGCCATTCAATAAGATCATGGCTGATCTGCCCCAGGCCTCAACTCCTCTTTCGTGCCAGCTCCTCATAGCCCTCAACTCCCCCGATATTCCAAAAATCTATCTACCCCCTCTTTAACTACTTTGTGATCCAGCCTCCACAACTCTCTGGGGTAGAGAATTCCAGACATTCACTACCCTCCTGAGAGAAGAAATTCCTTCTCATCTCCGTTTTAAATGAGTGTCCCCTTATTCTGTAACTATATCCCCTAGTCCGAGATTCCCCCACTAGCGGAAACATCTTCTCAAACATCTACCCTGACAAGCCCCCTCAGAATCTCATACGTTTCAATAAGATCACCCCTCATTCTTCTAAACTCTAATGAATAAAGGCCTAACCTGTTTAGCTGTTCTTGATAAGTCAACTCCTTCATCCCCAGGAATCAGCCTAGTGAACCTCTTTTGAATGGCCCCCAATCCCAGTATATTCTTTCTTATATACGGGGACCAAAACTGTACACAGTACTCCAGGTGCGGCCTCACCAACACCCTGTACAGTTGTAACAAGACTTCCCTATTTTTAAACTCCAAACCCCCCTCGCAATACAGGCCCAAATTCCATTCGCTGCCTTAATTACTTGCTGCCCCTGCATGCTAACTTTTTGTGTTTCATGCACAAGAACACCCAGATCCCTCTGTGCTGCACTTTTTTCGGAGTCTCTCTCCAATTAAATAACGGACGGCCTTTTGATTCTTCCTACCAAAGTGCATGACCTCACACTTTCCTACATTAAACTCCCATCTGCCAAGATTTTGCCCACTCACTCAACCTGTCTATGTCCCCTTGCAGATTCCTTATGTCCTCATCCCCAATCTATTTTTGTATCGTCAGCAGAATCTCACAGTGCAGAAGAGGCCCTTCGGCCCATCAAGTCTGCACTGACATGTACCTACCTAACCCCACTTACCAGCACTTGGCCCGTAGCCTTGAATGTTATGACGTGCTGAGCAAATTCGGATACATTACCACTCTGCCCCCTCCTCCAAGTCATTAATATATAGAGAGTAAATAATCGGGGCCCCAGGACTGACCCTTGTGGCACTCCACTAGTTACGTCTTTCCAACCTGAAAAGGACCCGTGAATCCTAGTCAAGTGCCGACTCCTTGTGCTTTTCTGCGGGAGAGAGTTCCACACAAACCCCTGTGCTGGTTTCTAGCTCACCCCACCTTGTCCCCGACTCCACCCGTTTCGCCAGCGGGGGTGGGGAGGGGGAGAGCCTCTCCCCGCCTGGTCAGCTCTGCCCAAAACCCTTCTATAGCCGAAGAGAAAACCGCCCCCCCCCACCCCACTCGACCGGGGGAGGCGCAGGCCGCTGACTCTGCCCGCCGACTCCTCCCGTGCTGCCGCTAACTCTTGACTGCAATCCTTCTGGCGCAGCGACGAAGAGAACGGGGACGACTCGGTGGTTATCGTGGACGAGGACGAGGATGAGGAGGAGGACGACGACGACGATGACGACGACGTGCAGGAGATCGTGGACGAAGAGGACGAGGAAGAAGGTGAGTCGGGGGCCCCTTCCCCGCAGCCTCGTGCGCGCAAGAGAGAACCCGGCCCCCCAAAACCGCCCGCAATCAGGGAGGTGGGTTATTGCCCTTCGAGCCCCTGAAACTGGGGTGGGGGGGGTCGGTGTAGCGATCAGGGGCAGGACCTGTCTTTTGATGGGGCCGGGGTGCTGGTGGAGGGACCTCCTCAGACCAGGGCAGTTCAGGTCAATTTGGGCCGTGGCTGCTGCTGCTGCCTGGGTCTCCCACCCGTACCTGGGGCGAGGGCAGAGGCAGCGTCTAGCCTGTGACGGCTTCCACTGCGGGATTTCCCTGCCCGCTTAAACCCCCCCCAACCGACCGACTTCCTCACCGAATTGAAATTCTGGCAAACAGTCACCAGGGGGTTGGACGGCGGTGGTGGAGGGGGGAGAAGAATCGACAGTTCGGGGGGTTGGGGACCAGCCTGGCATTAACGCGGCTGTCGATTGCTTTCCCTCAGGATCGGAGGATGACGTGGAGGAGATTGACGATGGCGAGGAAGTGGAAGAGGAGGGGGTCGAGCTGGAAGGGGAGGAGGATGAAGCCAAGGAAGGTGGTGATGGATAAAGGCTGCCTTCTCCCGCCCTCCTCTTATCCCTTTGCCCCTTCCAAAAAAAAACAAAATAGCTGAAAAACGGGTGCATTCGCTGGTGTGTGTGTGTGTGTGTGTGTGTGTGTGTGTGTGTGTGTGAGAGAGCGAGAGAGAGAGAGAGAGTGAGTGTGGGTGTGCGTGTGGACCCCCTCGTATTCCAGAGAGAAAGAGGGACCCACTGGGACTCCAGAGCTTAGCCTGAGTGTGTGGGAACCAGCATTCGTTCAGTTCTCTCTTTTTTTTAAAAGCTTCTTACCTTCCTAAACCCCCTCCCCCTCACACCCTAGAGCTGAGGTTCCCACTCCTGATCACTCTGCGGTGTGTATGTGTGTGTGTGTCCGTCCCGCACCTGCCTTTCCTGCCAGGAATCGGGCGCTGGATTCTGCCGGTATCGTGCTGCACTGTGACGCCCTCACGGCTGACCAGCTCGCCTAGACCATGCGCAGGAGGGCACCCCGTGCAAATAACTGGCCCCTGAGGCGCCAGGCCAGTGATCGTGGAGCCATTTCCCAGAAATCATTCCCTCGCCCTCACGTTCACCGATGACACGTTTCTATGCACAGGTTGTATCGAGTCAAGGGGAGCGTGAGCCTCGGGAGACTCTGCACTTGTTGGCTCTGCCTATATATTCCTCTTTTTAATATGCAAGATAATACAAAAGGAGATGATTGTTCGGGCTGTGCAGAGGGAGCTTCACCCCCCCGTTGAACCTGATCCCCAAGATCTCTCTATGCACATGTCCGTGTCTCAAAGGAATGGTGTTGATCCCCACTGTCCTGTGAGGAGGGAGGTTATATGTCCAGCATTCGAGGCTCTCTTTCCCATCCCCAGCCTCGCCCCCAGTATTTCTCCCCCTGCCATGTTAGTCGTTCAGATCTCCGTTGTTTTTTTCCTTAATCTTAGCTTTGTTTGTTTTCTTTCGAGAAGGTTCAGTTCCGTGCCCATTTAGATACCTGCCCGAGCAGACGCCGCGATCTCTCCCCTCCTCAAGGCCCCCGCACGCTTCCTGCAGCTCCAGCGGTATCGTGGCTGGTCCACCGGGCACGGTGGGAAATGCAGTGGTGGTTCGAAAAGCCCCTGCCCCTACCCTGTCTGCTGCTGCACTACCCTCACCGAGAGGGCAGGCAGTGACCCCCCCCACCCCGGAGGACGGGCAGAGACCCCCCTCAGAGGGCAGGCAGTGACCCACACCAGCTTGGCGCCTGGGGTGGAGGGGAGTTTGGGGGTCCGCAGTCAGGAGCATTCAATTGCGGGCGACAGACGCGCTCATTTCAGCTGGGTCGGGAGGACGCACGTTGACTGGCTTTCTCATCCTCGGGCCAGTAACAGAGGGGGTGGGTGGTGTCGATCAGCTTGGCCAATCGCCAGGCGTGCAGACGCCAAAGCCCCCGACCCCACTGACACTTCAGTAACTCCCAAGCGGCTGAAAAGGTTCATTTGGTTTCCCCCACCCTGCCTCGTGTAAATAATGTCTGATGATACTGCGCACAGCCTCCGGCCGCAATAATGGTCTTTTTGGACTTCCCGACCCCTGCAGCCATGATGAAGGTGGTGTTGGGGGTGGGGGAAGGAGGAGGAAGGTTACGCACTCTGCCCCCTGACCTACGGCACCCGACCACCGCAGAGGTCACGTTCAGGGGGACCCGCCCCCGTTCTTGCAGCTTGACCGGGTGGCGAGCGGACCCCACGTTTGTTTAGGGCGTAGCCCAGCTGACCACTGCCAAAACAGAGGCTGTCCTTGGCCCCTGCTGGGAATCCACAGGGCAGCCCACGTCGCATCCCTCAATCGCTGCAGCAGCCGCAGATTTAAAACCCATCTCCCTGTTGGGAGAGGCTCCTATCAGTGAAACTCGTCTCCAGCTTTAGTCTGCTCAAAACAAAATTTTAAAAAAGAGTTTAGCCCCCCCCACCACCCCGGGACGTTTTCCCAAATCGTTGCCCACCCTCGTTTTCATAGCTGGCCTCTCTCTCCCACAGGGTGCTTCTTTCTGCTCTCATCCTGAGTGAGAGTGTGTGCCTGCCTGCATGCATGCATGTGTGGTTGGGTGTGCATTCATGGCTGCTTCTTTTTCTACAGAGTGTACATAACCAGTACAGATTGAACAGACAGCAGCGCAACCCCAACCTGGGACATGCCAACACGCACACGAGGCTGTAGGCGGCTGTTAGGAGCAGTATGGGAGGGGAGGGGGCTGTTTGCCCTTTCGAACAGGTGGTGGGGTTGGAGTTGCCCCTAGGGTCATGCTGTTGTGGGTTAGTCTTTGACAGACTGAGCGCGATGCGTTTTTGGGCTAAGTGACCCCGTTCCAAAAGTGTCTCGACCCAGGGCGTGACACATCCCTTCATTCATAGTTAATCGATGCAAGATGCTTCCTGGGATTTGGACCACAGGCAGCTTACTGACCTCAGTTTTACCCTCCTGCCCCGGGAGTGTTTGACGAGGACAGTGTAGAGGAAGCTTTACTCTGTATCTAACCCCGTGCTGTACCTGTCCTGGGAGTGTTTGATGGGGGACGGTGTAGAGGGAGCTTTACTCTGTATCTAACCCCGTGCTGTACCTGTCCTGGGAGTGTTTGATGGGGACAGTGTAGAGGGAGATTTACTCTGTATCTAACCCCGTGCTGTACCTGTCCAGGGAGTGTTTGATGGGGACGGTGTAGAGGGAGCTTTACTCTGTATCTAACCCCGTGCTGTACCTGTCCTGGGAGTGTTTGATGAGACTCTAGGGATCCAAAGTGGGGAAGAGACTGTATCCCAGTACTGTGGGCAGAGATGAGGTAGCTGTGTCTGTGATAAATTCTGCAGCATGTCTGTCGCTCAGAGTCTATGTTTGAATGAAAAGGGACAGTCGTGTCAGTGGATCGGGACGATCCCTGATTCCCTCCGAGCTCAGAGATTGAATACGTCACCAACTGGACTTGGCCGCGGAGAGCAGGAATCTTATGGATTGCCCCCCCGGTCCCAGGCCTGCTCTTGCTCCTCCCCGTTGCCATTCAGGGTGGGGGGGAAAGGGCCTCAAGACCGGGCACGAGTCGAGGTGTAGGGTGTGCTGTGCGACGGCTGCTCACAGAGCACCACTGCCACTTGCGTGGTCCTCGCATGCGACCAGAGGCTGTCGGCATCACTGGAGACCCCCACCCTCCTTTGCTGACTCAGACGCTGATTGTGCACCCTTCCCTGCCCCAGCAGAGGCTGGCGATTCCCATGCTCCGCGCACTCTTGCTGAGCAGTGCCAAGCGCGCAGATTGATTTTTAAAATTTGCTCCAACCCATTAACCGCCCTGAAACTCTATTTTTAAATAATGCCACCAGCCGGTGGATTGCAGCCCCGCGCAGTTCAAATCAGATGTTTTATTGCAGCGACTAACAATACTTGGCCATGTGTGTGCGTGTGTGTGTGTGTGTGCACGCGTGCGTGCGTGTAAACTTTTAAACGGTTTCCGTGTAGCAATAAGGGCGATTTTTTTATATAGGTGAGCGTCGCAGCCAGGGGTCGAGTTGCACTGAGGGGCTAAGTCTGCTTGAGGGTGACGAGTGACACCTCCCGCCGTCTCATCCTGACTCCGTGCTCCTTCCCGTGTCCCGTCCCCCACACCGTCCTCCTCCCCACCCTTGTGCTCGCGATGCATTGGGAAGTGTGACCTGTTCCCCCACGGTGACTTATTTTTAGATTATACTTTGAATGACGGAACCCTGCTGTTATGGAGGATTTTGTTGTCCTCCCCTCCCTCCCACCCCCTCCTCACTGATATTTCTTTTCTGTTGAGAATTTAAGGAAAAAAAACAAACTAGTTTTTATGTTGCAATTAAATAATATTGTCTAGTTCTTTTGCTTTGGAGTCCAGTTATTTTCTGGAGGTTGAAGAATATCTGAGTCAAAGGCGCTGTAAGTCAGGTTCATATTTTAATAAATTCTGTTTTGTCTCAATTTAGTCACTTGACCCTTTTTAACTGATTTGTTTTCAACATCTCCTCCCTTGGGTGAATGTGCTTCCCTGCCTCTCCGTCTCTCTCCCCCTCCCCAGTCTCTCCCTCGCACCCACACCTCCCCCCCCCCCCCTGCCGCTTTGCCCTCACGTTTGACCGCACACTCCGTCCGCTCCTTCTGGCATCCCCTACCCCTGAGCTCACCAGTACTACCGGCCTGCCTTGCGCGGACTCCCGCTCCTGTGCCTGCTACCTCCGAGCAGGCGGCAGGGGGTCCTCCTCCCTCTAGACGGTGTTGGGGGAGGGAGGGGGTGCGTTGACTGGGTTCCCGCAGCCTGACCCGGCCAACCCCCACCCCCATGTCAAGACAGTCGCGCCCGCCAGCCCAGAGCGAATCTGGCAAGGAATCAGCCACACCCAGCAACTCAGCAGCCGGGCCGACGACAAGAGCAAAAGGGGAGCTCAACTCCAAGCGGTGCTTCTGTAACTTCAGCAAGCTCGGCCACAGCTTCTTTGGAGACGTGGATAAGGTATGTGTATCCTCGCCTGCTAAGTTTGTTAATGACACCCAAGATAGGTTAGGACAGTGAGTTGTCAAGAGGAGGTAGAGAGTCTGCAAGGCGGTTTAGATCGGTCCAGTCACTGGGCAAAAGTACAATGTGG
Organism: Cetorhinus maximus; assembly: GCF_964194155.1. Classification (NCBI taxonomy): domain Eukaryota; kingdom Metazoa; phylum Chordata; class Chondrichthyes; order Lamniformes; family Cetorhinidae; genus Cetorhinus; species Cetorhinus maximus. The sequence goes on along the minus strand of NW_027597845.1, from coordinate 23,264 downwards.
GAGAATGTGAACTTGTCCACTTTGGCAGGAAGAATAGAAAAGCTGCGTGTTGTTTAAGTGAGGAGAGACTGCGGAACTCCTGAGGTGCAGAGGGACCTGGGTGTCCTGGTGCACGAATCACAAAAAGTTAGTATGCAGATGCAGCAAGTGATTAGGAAGGCAAGCGTTCATTGCAAGGGGAATGCAGGGCCTTACTTACCACATCCTGTTACGATCGGGATGGGAGGAGTACACCGTCTGTCTCTAGTCCCACTGCCCCCACAGCTCTCGACGCACGTTTGAACGATTCCTCCGGCTAGTTCTACGGCCAAATCTGTGCTTTGCCCCCGAATCTCAGAATGACCACTCAAAGCCCAGGTTTCTTCAACAAGCAACAAAAATTATCAGTGTACCAGAAAACCAGACTTGTCAAGCGGAACGGCAAAGCTTTTGCAAATACGGTATGAAATATGAAGGTATAATAATTACTCTTGTTTTCAAAATGCCCTGAGTCACTCTCTCACACACTGCCCCGCCCCTCCCCTCCCCTCCCCACCAAAAATAATAAAATAAAATAAGAGGAATTGAGCCAAAAGGTTAAAAGCCAACGGTTCAAGGGAAAAGGAGAGATGGCGGAGTGCTTGAAATGGCGTCTGGGCTATACGCTTGGCTTCTCAGTACCAATCTGCGAAACGGTCGATGATTCTTGCGCTACTTTTCAGGCAGAATTCGAGGAAAGCTCGCAGTCCGTCAATTTCACCGCGTCGAGCAACTTCCGTCCGCTTTTTGCCCCCGACTGGGTCTGGAGCCGTTGTGCTCTTTACCCGCTTTGGGGAGAAAGCGGCAGCGAAACCAGCCTGCCAGGCAGTGGCTTTGCGGCTGGACCGGCAGTCCAGAGACCCGGGGTGATGCTCTGGGGACCCGGGTTCGAATCCCGCCCCGGCAGATGGTGGGATTCGAATTCGCTTAAAAAAAAATCTGGAATTAAAAGTCTGATGATGATGACCATGTCGATGTTGTAAAAACCCACCTGGTTCACTAATGTCCCTTTAGGGAAGGAAACCTGTCGCCCTTACAGATATGCCCGGCCTACATATCTCTTAAATGCCCTCTGAACTAGGGCAATTAGGGATGGCCCTTTGGGAGTCCAGGAGGTTTCCAGCGTCTTTAAAACTGCTGAATTACCTTTTCTTGTGAAATGCTGTCTTTTCCAGGAACCAGAGCCACCAGAGACCTTGTGTTAACCCTTTAAGGGGCAGTGTCTTTTTTTTTAAAAAAAACACATTCTTCCAGAATGTTCTTAGCCCTTGAAGATTAACCATTTTCTGTGATTAAAGCGTTTATGACAGTCTGGCGCACTGTGTACAGTTTTGGTCTCCTTATTTGAAGAAAGATGTACTCTTACTGGAAGCCGTTCAGAGAAGGTTCAGTCGGCCGATTCCTGGGAACGAAGGGGGTTTGTCTTATGAGGAAAGGTTGGGCCTCTACCCATTGGAGTTTAGAAGAATGAGGGGTGATCTTATTGAAACATATCAGATTCTGAGGGGAGGGGGTTTGACAGGGTGGATGCTGAGAGGATGTTTACCCCCCCTCGTGGGAGAATCTAGAACGAGGAGGGGGCACAGTTTCAGAATAAGGGGTCTCCCATTGAAGACGGAGACGAGGAGGAATTTCTTCTCTCAGAGGGTGGTCAGTCTGTGGAATTCTCTCTCCCACCCCAGAGAGCAGCGGAGGCCGGATCAGTGAATATATTCAAGGCCGAGTGAGACAGGTTTCAGGTTTCTGATCGACGAGGGAGTCGAGGGTTATGGGGGGAGCAGACAGTAGAGTGGAGTTGAGGCCACAATCAGATCAGCCACCATCTTAGTGAAGGGTGGAGCAGGCTCGAGGGGCTGACTGTCCTGCTCCTAAATCCTATGTTTCTTCGCCCTTGCCCCTCCCTCCCTCCCTCGGAGCAGCTTCTTTACCCAGAGAGTGTGGAACGCACTACCACAGAAAGCCGCCCGCACTCCCCCTCAATCCAGCCTAAAGCCATGAGTCTATCCCTCTATACTCCTGTAGACTGTTCCTTCTGATGTCTGCTCCCAGTCTTGACACCCCCCTCTGCACATTATCACAAGGGACTATTGCTCCCTCAAGAGGGTTCTCTCTCCTGTGGGTAGCAACCCAGGGCTGCCCACCGCAATCGGAAAAGAGCGCCCATCGTTCCCCTGTTTCGGAAGGGGATATTCAGCCTCTACCCTTGACCGTGCTGGGAAGATGGCGGCGTAGTGGTGATATCGCTGGACTAGTAATCCAGAGGCCCCAGGCTCTGGGGACGCGGGTGCAAATCCGCACCCCAGCCGCTGGTGGAATTTAAATTCGATGAGTAAAATCTGGAATTGGAAGTCGGTGACGGTGACCGTGAAACTATCATCGATTGTTGTGTAAAAAAAAAAAACCCCATCTGGTTCACTAATGCCCCTTTAGGGAGGGAAATCTGCCGTCCTTAACCCGGTCTAGCCTACGCGTGACTCCAGACCCCACAGCATAGCGGTTGACTCTTAACTGCCCCCAACCCTCCCCTTAAAATGGTCAGTTCAAGGGGGCAATTAGGGATGGGCAGCAAAACGCTGGCCTAGCCAGCGGCGCCCACGTCCCCGTGAGAGAATTAAGTTTCAAAACTCTCCGTTAACCCCTCGGCCAGGACGGGTTCAAGGAGCTGGGCTGGACCCACAACGTTTGGAGATGGTAGCTAGCTGGTTCACTAAAACCTTCTGCTGAATTTACTGGGCACTTCCCCCGCGGTGCTCCCTCGCTGGGCCTGGAGTGGGGTTGAAACGATCGGGAGCTGAGACTTGAGACACAGTGAGCAGCAACCCTCTCCCCACCCCCCAACGTGGAAGTGTTAACTTATCTGTGTGCAACTCACTAGATGAATTATAGGCCTGGTCGATCCAATCCACCATCTGCCGCGCTGATCGTTCAGTGACTCTGGTGTTGTTGACTGTTCGCTCTCAGTCAGTCTAGAGAAGGACCGAGACTCAAAGCCAGGAAATCCTCAGCAGGAGAGAGCTGGGGGGGAACCTGTGGAGCCCCGTGACCCGCTGTTCCCCTCGGGCCGGGAATTTGCCGAGAATTCACCGGAATGTTCGCAGGGCTGAAAGGGTTAAATGGCGGGGTCAGGTCACACAGACCGGGCTTGTATTCCCTCGGCTACCGAAGCACAAGGGGTGACCAAAACCGAGGGGGTTGAAGGCGATCGAAGGATTCGGTAGGGTCGATTAGAGGAAAACTATTGCCTCTGGAAGGGGTTGAGCGGGAGGGTGTTGGGGAGCCCAGAACGAGGGGGCAGAACCTTAAACTGAGAGGCAGGCCGTTCAGGGGTGGGGGATGTCAGGAAGCTCATCTTCACACACAAGGGGAGCGGGAATCGGGAAGTGTCTCCTCCCTGAAAAGCTGTCGACGTTGGGAGGTGGGTGAAAATGTCAAACTTGAGATTGAGTTTGCTCGGTTTTTGTTGGGTAAGGGGGGTTAAGGGTTACGGGACCGAGGCGAGCAGATGGAGTTAAGGTACAGAACGGCCGTGACCAGATTGAATAAAAGAATAGGCTCAAGAGGGTTGAATGACCTTCCCCCTGTTCCTGTGTAACAGCCTAGATGGGCTGAACGGCCTCCTCCTGTTCCTGTGTAACAGCCTAGATGGGCTGAGCGGCCTCCCCCCCTGCTCCTGTGTGACAGGCTCGAGAAGGACTGAATGGCCTCCTGTTCCTGTGCAACGGGATCGAGAGGGGCTGAAAAGCCTCCTGTTCCTGTGTAACAGGCTCGAGAGGGACTGAATGGCCTCCCCCTGTTCCTGTGTAACAGGCTCGAGAGGGGCTGAATGGCCTCCTCCTGTTCCTGTGTAACAGGCTCGAGAGGGACTGAATGGCCTCCCCCTGTTCCTGTGTAACAGATTCAAGAGGGGTTGAATGGCCTCCTCCTATTCCTGTGTAATAGGCTCAGGAGGGGCTGAATGGCCTCCTTTTCCTGTGTAATAGGCTCAAAAGGGGGTTGAATGTCCGCCTCCTGTTCATGTGTAACAGGCTTGAGAGAGAGGGGCTGAATGGCCTCCTGTTCATGTGTAACAGGCTCGGAAGGGGCTGAATGGCCTCCTCCTGTTCCTGTGCAACAGATTCGAGAGGGGCTGAATGGCCTCGTCCTATCCCTGTGTAATAGGCTCAGGAGGGGCTGAATGGCCTCCTCCTGTTCATATGTCCACTTGCTACACATCAGCCTCATCACTCGTGCAGTATACCCCAAAATAGCATTGTCAGGGGGACATTTTATCTATAATTTAGTTTGATTTCGGTGATTGAATGAATACTAAGCAGTTTACACTCAATGTAACAGAGCCCAAGCAGTCCTTTGGGTGTATTATCATCTGCATTGACAATAGATGGCACCATTGAGTTGGACGTGAATCATTTAACCCTTCGGACTGCAGTGTGGAGGCCAGAAATTGTTCCTCGGGACACCCTTCAGCAGGGCCAGTGAAGGGTAGATCAACCAGGAAGTTACCCGCGATGAGGGGCAATCAGTTCATGTGTAGAGTTGGGCGCAGTACCCAGTGTTTATAAAGGGTTTAACGTGCAATAGGTGGAGAGACTAGGATTGTTCCTAAAGAGCAGAGAAGGTTAAGGGCAGGGGGGGGAGATTGAATTGAGGCGTTCAGAATCACGAGGGGTGGGTTTGGATCGAGTGAATAAGGAGAAACTGTTTCCAGTGGCGGGAGGGTCGGTAACCAGAGGGACACAGATTGAAGAGAATCGGTAAAAGATCCAGAGAGGGGGTGGGGGGGAGATGAGGAGAATGTTTTTGACCCAGCGAGTTGTTGGGATCTGGAAGGCGCTGCCTGAAAGGGCGGCGGAAGCAGATTCAATAGGAACGTTCAAAAGGCGGTGGGGGGGAATTGGAGAAATACTCGAAGGGGAAAAATTGATAGCGTGTGGGATTGATGGGATAGATCTTTCAGGCTCGATGGGCTGAATGGCATCCCCCCCTCTCCAGGGCGTTGCGTTGTGTGGCACAGCAAGATGGAGACACACTAAAAGGAGCCAAGGGTTCAATGCCGCTGGTGGCTCGGGGAAGAAGAAGCCTGTAGCGTCCTTGGCTGACCCTCTCGTACCCGATAGCGGTGCCCGTGAATCCCAGGAGCAAAGACCCTGCGTTTCTCTGGCCCCTTCCACCTCCTCTGGGTGTCCCTGAGCCGCCCACAGCCGCTGCAGGGCTTTTTTTTCCCCCCCCCCCTTTGGAAGTGTTGGTCCCCTGTCACGATGGAGGAAACGAGGCAGCCAATTGGCGCACAGCAAGATCCACAAACAGCGATGTGATAATGACCTGGATAATCTGGGTTTTTTTTTTAAAGTGATGTTGATTGAGGGCTAAATGTTGCTACCCACCCCAGGGCACAAAGGGATAGAAAACCCACCTGCTCTGCTCCAAACTAGTGCTGTGCGATATTTTCTATTAGCCTGAGGGGACAGGTGAGTCCTCAGTTCCCCTTTCTATTGAGCGTTCCTGTTGAATCTGCTCCCGCCGCCCTTTCAGGCAGCGCCTTCCAGATCACAGCAACTCGCTGTGTCAAAAACATTCTCCTCATCTCCTCCCCACCCCGTCTAATTCTTCTGAACTTTCCCTTAAATCTCTGCCCCTCTGGTTAGTAACCCTCCTGCCAGTGGGAACAGTTTCTCCTTATTTGCCCTTGTCAAGACGCCTGGTGATGTTGAACGTCCTGATTGAATCTCCGCCCCAGGGGGAACAATCGCTTTTTCTTGCAAAACCTCTTGGAAAGAATGTAATAAAGTTGAAATTTTCTGAATGAGCGACAACACCAGGACCCATAAACATCACGGCTGTGTTAAATAGGAGCCAGGTGGCGAGGAAGACAGCAAAGCCTCTCTCTCTATCTCTGTCTCTCTCTCTCATGTGCTCTCTCTATCGCGTGTGCACTCTACCACTCGTGTGCGCTCTCTCGTGCTCTTTCTCCAGGAGAGGCTCCATAAACCAGGTGGCACTCCCCAGCGCTGCACTGTCGGAGGGTCAGTGCTGAGGGAGCGCTGCACTGTCGGAGGGTCAGTACTGAGAGAGCGCCGCACTGTCGGAGGGTCAGTACTGAGAGAGCGCCGCACTGTCGGAGGTGCTTTCTTCCAGTCAAAACAATAAACCGAGGCCCTGTCTGCCCTCTTCGGGGGTGGGGGGTGTGAACAATCCCCTGGAGGGAGACTGGGGGCTGTTTTCCCCGCTGTCCGGGGGCACTGGCTCGACACCGGCGAAAACAACAGTCGCGTCGCCCCGCGTCCCGAGCGCAGGCGCGCCAATCGGCCCCGTGTCCCACGCCGCGATAGAGCGGCCGCGCGCCCGAGGTACTTTGCTGGCCGCGAGTGGCTTTGGGAGGCGGTGAGAAGCGAGGGCTTCTGCGGCCAAAGGGGCGGGGTGCGGGTGGACAGGATGATAAATCCTGGGCTCTGACAGCCCTGCTGCTGGTCATTGTGAGGCTCAGTGACCAGCGTCTGTGTGGGAGACAGTTCCTGCTGTCGACGACTCCCTGACTTCCCGTTCTATTGTCCCGCCGGAGGTATTCAGGAGCTCTTTTCGGAGGCTGACGTGGGTGGGACCAACCTCCCCCCTCTCCCTCCTCCCTCGCTGCCTCCGCTTCAGTGATCGGAATAATTGAAGAGAGGTTTCCCTCTTGTCCGCTGCTCCCACCCCTGTCCAGTTGCAGGAGAATGATGGATTGCACTCGATGCTGGAGTGGGCAGAATTCAACACAGAAGCTTTGTCTTGTTTGGCGAGCACCAGGTCCCCTCCCGACCTCCCTCCAGCCAGTGTCCAGTGAGGCCGGCACTCACGTTCCCAGTCTGTACTGCGCCTAGTACTGGGCAGGGAGTCCGAACCCACTGCCGGACCCCTCTGCAAACATTCAGCCCCCCCCCGCGACCGAACTCGTACCAAGTCCCGTCCGTCCATACGCCCCTCACCTTCCCCGCTCCCACTCAGCTCCCCCGCACCTGACACGCTCCCTGTTAGACCAGTCCCGCCTCCTCCAGCCCCTACACCTCTCCCTATCTCTGTAACCTCCTCCAGCCCCTACACCCCTCCCTATCTCTGTAACCTCCTCCAGCCCCTACAACCCTCCCTATCTCTGTAACCTCCTCCAGCCCCCTACAACCCTCCCTATCTCTGTAACCTCCTCCAGTCCCTACAACCCTCCCTATCTCTGTAACCTCCTCCAACCCCTACAACCCTCCCTATCTCTGTAACCTCCTCCAACCCCTACAACCCTCCCTATCTCTGTAACCTCCTCCAGCCCCTACAACCCTCCCTATCTCTGTAACCTCCTCCAGCCCCGACACCCCTCCCTATCTCTGTAACCTCCTCCAGCCCCTACACCCCTCCCTATCTCTGTAACCTCCTCCAGCCCCTACATCCCTCCCTATCTCTGTAACCTCCTCCAGCCCCTACACCCCTCCCTATCTCTGTAAGTCCCTACAACCCTCCCTATCTCTGTAAACTCCTCCAGCCCCTACAACCCTCCCTATCTCTGTAACCTCCTCCAGCCCCTACAACCCTCCCTATCTCTGTAACCCCCTCCAGCCCCAACACCCCTCCCTATCTCTATAACCTCCTCCAGCCCCGACACCCCCTCCCTATCTCTGTAACCCCCTCCAGCCCCAACACCCCTATCTCTGTAACCTCCTCCAGCCCCTACAACCCTCCCTATCTCTGTAACCTCTTCCAGCCCCTACACCCCTCACTATCTCTGTAACATCCTCCAGCCCCCTACAACCGTCCCTATCTCTGTAACATCCTCCAACCCCCTACAACCCTCCCTATCTCTGTAACCTCCTCCAGCCCCTACACCCCTCCCTATCTCTAACCTCCTCCAGCCCCTACAACCCTCCCTTTCTCTGTAACCTCCTCCAGCCCCTGCAACCTTCCCTATCCTTGTAACCTCCTGCAGCCCCTACAACCCTCCCTATCTCTGTAACCTCCTGCAGCCCCTACACCCCTCCCTATCTCTGTAACCTCCTACAACCCTCCCTATCTCTGTAACCTCCTCCAGCCCCTACAACCCTCCCTATCTCTGTAACCTCCTCCAGCCCCTACAAACCCTCCCTATCTCTGTAACCTCCTCCAGCCCCTACACCCCTCCCTATCTCTGTAAACCTCCTCCAGCCCCTACAAACCCTCCCTATCTCTGTAACCTCCTCCAGCCCCTACAAACCCTCCCTCCCTCCTCCAGCCCTCCGTGCTCCTCCGATTCCGGCCTCTTGCGCGTCCCTCGACATCAGACCCACCCGACCTCCCCGTTTGGTGGGGGGAAAGGACCGAATGGTCCGCTTTACACCCCCCGTCGCTCTTAGTGGGATCTTGCTGTGCGCGAACCCGGCCGCCGCCTTCCCTGCGTTAAAAGCAGCGGCCGCGCCCCTGGCGGGTTGGCTCACTGGGCTGCCAAGCGCCCTGAGTTGGCTGCGGGATGAGGGGGTGGCGTTAAGGGTAGTTTCGGTTTCTTGCACAACCCCATCGGGTGGAGCTCGGATGGACAGCCCAGGGGTGAATTTCGACCGTGCTGAGGGTTACCACACCCGCGAGGGGAGGGAGGGCGTGGGGGAAAGGCGGTGCTGACCTCCCTCGAGCTGCGTCCGAGTTGGGTAAGGGGCCGGGGCAGCCGCTCTGCTCTGAGCTCCTGGAGGCTGGTGCCCGAGCGAGGGTTAACTGGTGTGCGGGGAACCCTGGCTTCTGCAGATGTCACCAGTGAACTCTGGCAGGGTGGCACTGGATCTGTTTACCAGCGAAAATCCTTGGCCCAAGCCTCTCCGGCTTAATCCCCTTGCCTGTTCTCGCAAGATTCTTGCCAACGTGCCCAGGATAAGCAGTGACTCATGTTCCTTCTCCAGCCCCCTGGAGCTGAATTAAGTTCACTCTCTGCCTGCTCCTAATAACCCACTCGCTCCTCCCTGGCCTGGGATCCCGGTAGGGCATTGGCGGGGGGGGGAGCGCCGCTCACTGACGTCCGAAAATAAGGAGGAGGAGGCCATTTGGCCCCTCGAGCCTGCTTCCCCCCCCCGTCCACATTCAATAAGAATCTGATATGTCTCAATAAGATCACACCTCGTTCTTCTAAACTCCAATGGGTAGAGGCCCAACCTGCTCAACCTTTCCTCATCAGACAAACCACCCCCCTTCGTCCCCAGGAATCCTGGGCCAGTGGTGAGGGAGGGGAAACGAGGCAGCTTAAAACCTCCCTCCCTCCTTTGCAAATCACCCCCCTTTCCTGAACTGTGGCACGGTTAAGGTGCTTTTTGTTTTGGGCCACTCCAGCAAAGTCCTGGGGGTTCGGGGAGCCGGGACCTCTTGGGCCAAAGCCCGGTGCATTCTTCTCTGCGTCTGAAGGCACCTGCAGGCAACCAGGAGACAGAGAGAGAGAGACAGAGAGGGGAAGGGACGTGTTCTGACAGGCTGCCTGACAGCAACGAGATCAGCAATGTTTATTAACCCGGAGATGGGAGCCGCAGGAACTCTCAGCTCCCCGGACCTGGCCCCAGATGAATGATGTCAAGCTGTCTGCCCCCACACCGAGCCCGAAACAGATCATCTTCGAACATGCGCACTGTCGGCGATCTCACTTGCAGAGGTCTCTCCGTCCAGCCGCCCGCTCATTCGGGTTAATCTCCCCGGCCGGATGTTCCCAACGCTGGCTTCCCGGGTCCCTCCCTCTGTAACCTTCAGCTCAGCCAAAACTTGCTGCAGCCCACCCACCCCGTGTCCCAGCTCGCGCCGAGTCCCCCTCACCCGTCACCCCCTGTGCTCGCTGACCCACACTGGCTCCCGGTCCGGCAACACCCCCCCCCAACACCCCCATTTTAAAATGGTTTTCAAAACGCTCCATGGCCTCTCCGTACCCTCTCTCCCCCTGTCTCTGTAACCTCCTACAACCCCTCCCTATCTCTGTAACCTCCTACAAGCCCTCCCTATCTCTGTAACCTCCTACAACCCCTCCCTATCTCTGTAACCTCCTACAACCCCTCCCTATCTCTGTAACCTCCTACAAGCCCTCCCTATCTCTGTAACCTCCTACAACCCCTCCCTATCTCTGTAACCTCCTACAACCCCTCCCTATCTCTGTAACCTCCTACAACCCCTCCCTATCTCTGTAACCTCCTACAAGCCCTCCCTATCTCTGTAACCTCCTACAACCCCTCCCTATCTCTGTAACCTCCTACAACCTCTCCCTATCTCTGTAACCTCCTACAACCCCTCCCTATCTCTGTAACCTCCTACAACCCTCCCTATCTCTGTAACCTCCTACAACCCCTCCCTATCTCTGTAACCTCCTACAACCCTCCCTATCTCTGTAACCTCCTACAACCCCTCCCTATCTCTGTAACCTCCTACAACCCTCCGAGATCTCTGTAACCTCCTCCAGCCCCTACACCCCTCCCTATCTCTGTAACCTCCTCCAGCTCCTACACCCCTCCCTATCTCTGTAACCTCCTCCAGCCCCTACACCCCTCCCTATCTCTGTAACCTCCTCCAGCCTCTACAACGATCTCTGTCTCTGTAACCTCCTCCAGCCCCTACAACCCTCCTTATCTCTGTAACCTCCTCCAGCCCCACAACCCTCCCTATCTCTGTAACATCTTCCAGCCCCTACAACCCTCCCTATCTCTGTAACCTCCTCCAGCCCCTACACCCCTCCCTATCTCTGTAACTTCCTCCAGCCCCTAAAACTCTCCCTATCCCTGTAACCTCCTCCAGCCCCTACAACCCTCCCTATCTGTGTAACCTCGTCCAGCCCCTACAACCCTCCCTATCTCTGTAACCTCCTCCAGCCCCTACAACCCTCCCTATCTCTGTAACCTCCTCCAGCCCCTACAACCCTCCCTATCTCTGTAACCTCTTCCAGCCCCTACGACCCTCCCCCTCTCTGTAACCTCCTCCAGCCCCTACAACCCTCCCTATCTCTGTAACCACCTACAACCCTCTCTATCTCTGTAACCTCCTCCAGCCCCTACAACCCTCCCTATCTCTGTAACCTCCTACAACCCTCCCTATCTCTGTAACCTCCTACAACCCCTCCCTATCTCTGTAACCACCTACAACCCTCCGAGATCTCTGTAACCTCCTCCAGCCCCTACAACCCTCCCTATCTCTGTAACCTCCTCCAGCTCCTACACCCCTCCCTATCTCTGTAACCTCCTCCAGCCCCTACACCCCTCCCTATCTCTGTAACCTCCTCCAGCCTCTACAACGATCTCTGTCTCTGTAACCTCCTCCAGCCCCTACAACCCTCCTTATCTCTGTAACCTCCTCCAGCCCCACAACCCTCCCTATCTCTGTAACATCTTCCAGCCCCTACAACCCTCCCTATCTCTGTAACCTCCTCCAGCCCCTACAACCCCTCCCTATCTCTGTAACCTCCTACAACCCCTCCCTATCTCTGTAACCTCCTACAAGCCCTCCCTATCTCTGTAACCTCCTACAACCCCTCCCTATCTCTGTAACCTCCTACAACCTCTCCCTATCTCTGTAACCTCCTACAACCCCTCCCTATCTCTGTAACCTCCTACAACCCTCCCTATCTCTGTAACCTCCTACAACCCCTCCCTATCTCTGTAACCTCCTACAACCCTCCCTATCTCTGTAACCTCCTACAACCCCTCCCTATCTCTGTAACCTCCTACAACCCTCCGAGATCTCTGTAACCTCCTCCAGCCCCTACACCCCTCCCTATCTCTGTAACCTCCTCCAGCTCCTACACCCCTCCCTATCTCTGTAACCTCCTCCAGCCCCTACACCCCTCCCTATCTCTGTAACCTCCTCCAGCCTCTACAACGATCTCTGTCTCTGTAACCTCCTCCAGCCCCTACAACCCTCCTTATCTCTGTAACCTCCTCCAGCCCCACAACCCTCCCTATCTCTGTAACATCTTCCAGCCCCTACAACCCTCCCTATCTCTGTAACCTCCTCCAGCCCCTACACCCCTCCCTATCTCTGTAACTTCCTCCAGCCCCTAAAACTCTCCCTATCCCTGTAACCTCCTCCAGCCCCTACAACCCTCCCTATCTGTGTAACCTCGTCCAGCCCCTACAACCCTCCCTATCTCTGTAACCTCCTCCAGCCCCTACAACCCTCCCTATCTCTGTAACCTCCTCCAGCCCCTACAACCCTCCCTATCTCTGTAACCTCTTCCAGCCCCTACGACCCTCCCCCTCTCTGTAACCTCCTCCAGCCCCTACAACCCTCCCTATCTCTGTAACCACCTACAACCCTCTCTATCTCTGTAACCTCCTCCAGCCCCTACAACCCTCCCTATCTCTGTAACCTCCTACAACCCTCCCTATCTCTGTAACCTCCTACAACCCCTCCCTATCTCTGTAACCACCTACAACCCTCCGAGATCTCTGTAACCTCCTCCAGCCCCTACAACCCTCCCTATCTCTGTAACCTCCTCCAGCTCCTACACCCCTCCCTATCTCTGTAACCTCCTCCAGCCCCTACACCCCTCCCTATCTCTGTAACCTCCTCCAGCCTCTACAACGATCTCTGTCTCTGTAACCTCCTCCAGCCCCTACAACCCTCCTTATCTCTGTAACTTCCTCCAGCCCCACAACCCTCCCTATCTCTGTAACATCTTCCAGCCCCTACAACCCTCCCTATCTCTGTAACCTCCTCCAGCCCCTACACCCCTCCCTATCTCTGTAACCTCCTCCAGCCCCTAAAACTCTCCCTATCCCTGTAACCTCCTCCAGCCCCTACAACCCTCCCTATCTGTGTAACCTCGTCCAGCCCCTACAACCCTCCCTATCTCTGTAACCTCCTCCAGCCCCTACAACCCTCCCTATCTCTGTAACCTCCTCCAGCCCCTACAACCCTCCCTATCTCTGTAACCTCTTCCAGCCCCTACGACCCTCCCCCTCTCTGTAACCTCCTCCAGCCCCTACAACCCTCCCTATCTCTGTAACCACCTACAACCCTCTCTATCTCTGTAACCTCCTCCAGCCCCTACAACCCTCCCTATCTCTGTACCCTCCTACAACCCCTGCACCCCTCCCTAACTCTGTAACATCCTACACCCCTCCCTATCTCTGTAGCCTCCTCCAGCCCCTACAACCCTCCCTATCTCTGTATCATCCTACAACCCCTCCCTATCTCTGTAACCTCCTCCAGCCTCTACAACCCTCCCTATCTCTGTAACCTCCTCCAGTCCCCACACCCCTCCCTATCTCTGTAACCTCCTCCAGCCCTTACAACCTTCCCTATCTCTGTAACCTCCTCCAGCCCCTACACCCCTTCCTATCTCTGTAACCCCCTACACCCCTCCCTATCTCTGTAACCTCCTCCAGCCCCTACAACCCTCCCTATCTCTGTAACCTCCTCCAGCCCCTACAACCCTCCCTATCTCTGTAACCTCCTCCAGCCCCTACAACCCTCCCTATCTCTGTAACCTCCTCCAGCCCCCTACAACCCTCCCTATCTCTGTAACTTCCTACAGCCCTCCCTATCTCTGTAACCTCCTCCAGCCCCTACAACCCTCCCTATCTCTGTAACTCCTCCAGCCCCTACACCCCTCCCTATCTCTGTAACCCCCTAAACCCCTCCCTATCTCTGTAACCTCCTCCAGCCCCTACACCCCTTTCTATCTCTGTAACCTCGTAAACCCCTCCCTATCTCTGCAACCTCCTACAACCCCTCCCTATCTCTGCAACCTCCTCCAGCCCCTACAACCCTCCCTATCTCTGTAACCTCCTCCAGCCCCTACAACCCTCCCTATCTCTGTAACCTCCTCCAGCCCCTACACCCTTCCCTATCTCTGCAACCTCCTCCAGACCCTACAACCGTCCCTATCTCTGTAACCTCCTCCAGCCCCTACACCCCTCCCTATCTCTGTAACCTCCTCCAGCCCCTACACCCCTGCCTTTCTCTGTAACCTCCTCTAGCCCCTACAACCCTCCCTATCTCTGTAACCTCCTCCAGCCCCTACACCCCTCCCTATCTCTGTAACCTCCTCCAGCCCCTACACCCCTCCCTATCTCTGCAACCTCCTCCAGCCCCTACAACCCTCCCTATCTCTGTAACCTCCTCAAGCCCCTACAACCCTCCCTATCTCTGTAACCTCCTCCAGCCCCTACAACCCTCCCTATCTATGTAACCTCCTCCAGCCCCTACAACCCTCCCTATCTCTGTAACCTCCTACAACCCTCCCTATCTCTGTAACCTCCTCCAGCCCCTACACCCCTCCCTATCTCTGTAACCTCCTCCAGCCCCTACACCCCTCCCTATCTCTGCAACCTCCTCCAGCCCCTACAACCCTCCCTATCTCTGTAACCTCCTCAAGCCCCTACAACCCTCCCTATCTCTGTAACCTCTTCCAGCCCCTACGACCTTCCCTCTCTTTGTAACCTCCTCCAGCCCCTACAACCCTCCCTCTCTCTGTAACCTCCTCCAGCCCCTAAAACCCTCCCTATCTCTGTAACCTCCTACAACCCTCCCTATCTCTGTAACCTCCTCCAGCCCCTACCACCCTCCCTATCTCTGTAACCTCCTCCAACCCTTACAACCCTCCCTATCTCTGTAACCTCCTCCAGCTCCTACAACTCTCCGAGATCTCTGCGCTCCTCCAATTCCGGCCTCTTGATCATCCCCCGATTCCCATCGCTCCGCCATTGGCGGCCGTGCCTTCAGCTGCCTGGAGGGCCCTGAGCTGTGGAATTCCCCCCCCTAAACCTCTCCGCCTCTCTCTGTCTCTCTCTCTTCTCTCTCTCTCGGTCACCAGTCCCTGATATTCCCCTATATTTCTTGAGGTCAGGTTTAGTTTGATAATCACTTCTGTTAAGCCTTTTGCATTTCTGATGTTTTAGTATGTGTAAAGGTTTTTATATTCCTTTAGGGGATGTGGGTGTCGCTGGCTGGGCCCAGCATTTATTTCCCATCCCTAATTGCCCCTTGAGAAGGTGGGGGGTGAGCCGCCTTCTTGAGCCACTGCAATCCCCGTGTGGTGTAGGTACACCCACAGCGCTGTTAGGGAGGGAGTTCCAGGATTTTGGCCCAGCGACAGTGAAGGAACGGCCGATATATTTCCAAGTCGGGATGGTGTGAGTGGCTCGGAGGGGAACTTGCAGGTGGTGGGTGTTCCCCATGTGTCTGCTGCCCTTGTCCTTCTAGGAGGTAGAGGTCGTGGGTTTGGGCGGCGCTGTCGAAGGAGCCTTGGCGAGTTGCTGCAGTGCATCTTGTAGATGGTACACACACTGCTGCTCCTGTGCGTCGGTGGTGGAGGGAGTGAATGTTTGTGGATGGGGAGCCGATCGAGCGGGGCTGCTTTGTCCTGGACGGTGTCGAGCTTCTTGAGTGTTGTGGGAGCCGCACTCATCCAGGCAAGTGGGGAGTGTCCCATCACACTCCTGACTTGTGCCTTGTCGATGGTGGACAGGCTTTGGGGGGGAGTCAGGAGGTGGGTTACTCTCCGCAGGATTCCCAGCCTCTGACCTGCTCTTGTAGCCACAGTGTTTATATGGCTCAGTTTCTGGCCAGTGCTGACCCCCAGGATGCTGGTGGTGCTATGTAAACGCACGTGGTCTCACTCAGGCTGATGACTGGGCCTCTGACGGCTGGGGTGGGTGGCGGGGTTATCCCTGGAGGGGTGGGTGCTGCTCCCTCTTCGATGGGAGTTCTGATGGTGTTAAAGCGCCCTGGGGCCATGCGGAGATGGCCCTGTGAACCATGCGGCACTGAAGCCCCCTCGACCTCGTCCAGTGTGGTGTTCCCCACCTCAGCAGGCCGTACACCGTGAGGCACACGAGGAGAGAGGAGGTGCCCAACAGCTCGGGGCCCAAGATCGGAGGAGATGGTGTCGGAGTGGGCGCGTCACTGGACTAGTAACCCAGAGGCCCCAGGCTCTGGGGGATACGGGTTCAAACCCCACCCCGGGCAGCCCGTGGAATTTAAATCCCATGAATAAAATCCGGGAATTGGAAGCCAGTCTCGCTGACGGTGACCGTGAAACTACCCTCGATCGTCGTAAAGAGAAAAACCCCATCTGGTTCACTCATGCCCCTTTTTAAGGGAGGGAAATCTGCCCGTCCTTACCCGGTCTAGCCTACACGTGACTCCAGACCCCCAACAGCCATGGGGGGGGTTGACTCTTCACTGCCCACCCCCACCCCGCAAGAAATGGCCCTTAGCTCGACACTCAGAATGAAACCGGCATCGATCCTAACAGCGCCGTGGGTGTGCCTACACCGCAGGGGGGACTGCCGCAGCTCCTGAAGGCAGCTCACCCACCCACCCCCTCAAGGGGGCAATTAGGGATGGGCAATAAACGCTGGGCCCAGACAGCCCACACCCCCCGTGAATGGCTAAAAGGAAAAGCTTGCTCAGCGAAGTCGGATTTAAGGAGGAATGGGGGCCTTAGGGGCCCCCCAGCCGCTGGGGACACGACCACCAATGGTGGATGAGCGAGAGGCCATTAACCGCTGGCGGGCGAGTGCGCGGGGGGTGTACATGCTGTGCGGTGTAGCGGGAGCTGGGGCTGAGGGAGCAGGAGTTTGGGTCTCGGGGGGCCAGGAGGATGATCTTGGAAAGAGAGAGAGAGAGAGTCTGGGTTGGGTGGGGGCATCTTGAGATACGGTGGAGGGGAGCTGGGTGGACGCTGGTTTGGAGAAAGCCCCTCCCCGGGCTGCCCGGAGCGCTGACCTTGTTCTGCGGAGACCCTCGGGCGAGCGGCGCCTGCTACGGTGAGAGAGGCGGGCTGGGGCTGAGAGAGCACCTGCACAGACTTATCGGGACTGGAGCACTCCGCGGCAACCTGGCCTTCAGCTATGAACTAATTCATTTGACAGCGGACCAGAATCACTGTGACAACCGGCAGCCAATGTTATTTACGATCCCCCTCCCCACTAACTTTCAGCCCCCCCGCCCCTCGAAGTCAGACTTTGCCAGGTAAGAGACAGCCCAGCTGCTGACCCCCAGGGCCCAGGCAGACTTCACCTTGTTCACTGCACTTCCTGAGCCCAGATCAGATTTCAGGCTCCCAGACTCGCCCCTGATTCCGAAGGTTGTAGACTCGAGACCCCTACCCACACCACACCACTGCGGAGATCCAAGCACCATTGTCCAGTCCGACATTCCCCAGTGAGGAAGCACTGACCCTCCGACAGTGCGGCGCTCCCTCAGCACTGACCCTCCGACAGTGCGGCGCTCCCTCAGCACTGACCCTCCGACAGTGCGGCGCTCCCTCAGTACTGACCCTCCGACAGTGCGGCGCTCCCTCAGCACTGACCCTCCGACAGTGCGGCGCTCCCTCAGCACTGACCCTCCGACAGTGTGGCGCTCCCTCAGTACTGACCCTCCGACAGTGCGGCGCTCCCTCGGCACTGACCCTCGGACAGTGCGGCACCAAGCGAGCGAGGGGTGACTCAGTTTGAAGAGGCACTCAGTCTGTTTCACAATGCAGACCCGAGTACAGTGAGGCAATCGGGGACCGACTGGGCACCCGGCCTCAAACAAAAACAAACTGCTCAGTGAGGTTTCTAGCAACTGGAGAGAAGACAGACATGCTCGCGATTATCTTTAATTCCCCAGGGGAATTCGGCCGAGTGTTTGATCTGTATCAGAAACACTTCCACCATCAAGGCGTGATTCGCAAAATAAAACCATCCCAACACCACAAATTGACACCTGATCCTCCCTCAAAGCTCCGGCCTCTGATTCCGAAGAGGGTCGATTTAAAAACCCACTCAAAGGATCAGGCACCACTATCCAGGGGGACATCCAACCCCCATGTTAGAACTGAGGGAGTGCCGCACTGTCGGAGTGTCAGCGCTGAGGGAGCGCCGCACTGTCGGAGGGTCAGCGCTGAGAGAGCGCCGCACTGTCGGAGGGTCAGCGCTGAGGGAGCGCCGCACTGTCGGAGGGTCAGCGCTGAGGGAGCGCCGCACTGTCGGAGGGTCAGTGCTGAGGGAGCGCCGCACTGTCGGAGGGTCAGTGCTGAGGGAGCGCCGCACTGTCGGAGGGTCAGTGCTGAGGGAGCGCCGCACTGTCGGGAGGGGTCAGTGCTGAGGGAGCGCCGCACTGTCGGAGGGTCAGTGCTGAGGGAGCGCCGCACTGTCGGAGGGTCAGTGCTGAGGGAGCGCCGCACTGTCGGAGGGTCAGCGCTGAGGGAGCGCCGCTCTGTCGGAGGGTCAGCGCTGAGGGAGCGCCGCACTGTCGGAGGGTCAGCCCATCTCCCTTTTGCCTTCCTTGACCACAAACTCCCTGGAAATGTTTGAGGGGGAGAGGCAGGATGCTTTGATGGCATTTATTCAGGACATAACCCCTTAAAAGCATTTGCTTTATTTATTCGAGCAACGCGCTGCTGATGCTGGAAAGCGGAAACAGAAACTGTCAGACCTGCTGAGTTTTTCCAACCGTTTTTGTTTTAATTATTCCTTCACTCACAGGATGTGGGGGTCACTGACTGGGCCCAGCACTTATTGCCCTCGTTCACAAGGTAGTTAAGAGTCAAGAGTGGTTGACATGTAGGCCAGACCGGGTAAGGACTGTGGGGTCTGGAGTGACATGTAGGCCAGACCGGGTAAGGACCGTGTGCGGTCTGGAGTGACGTGTAGGCCAGACCGGGTAAGGACCGTGTGGGGTCTGGAGTGACGTGTAGGCCAGACCGGGTAAGGACTGTGTGGGGTCTGGAGTGACCTGTAGGCCAGACCGGGTAAGGACTGTGTGGGGTCTGGAGTGACGTGTAGGCCAGACCGGGTAAGGACTGTGTGGGGTCTGGAGTGACGTGTAGGCCAGACCGGGTAAGGACTGTGTGGGGTCTGGAGTGACGTGTAGGCCAGACCGGGTAAGGACTGTGTAGGGTCTGGAGTGACCTGTAGGCCAGACCGGGTAAGGACAACAGATTTTCCCCCTCTCTGCGAACCAGATGAGCTTTTACGACCATCGGTGATGCTTCATCGTCGGCAGACGTTCGATTGCCGATTTCCCTTGAATTCGGACGTGCCGGGGTGGGGTTTGGAGCCCCTGGGTTACCGGTCGGCGGACGGTACCACTCTCCCACCGCCTCTCCCGGAAGGTGGGACACACACCGAAAGTCAACATGGGAAAGGCTTTGTGGTCACCACCGCTGGTGCGGCCCTTGCCTTGTGTCCAGAGGCCCCGTGCGGCCCTCGTGTGTGTGTGTGCGTGAGTGTGCAAATCCTCGCTCGTGACTGGACAAGGGGCCTCCATTTTTAAGTGAAGCGTTTGTGGGTCACTGGGGGCTTCATCGATAGAGTCGGTGGGTTTAAAAGTGCGGACGACAGGCTAAACCCTTTATAAAACTCTGGGTTAGATCACCACCCCCACCCCCAGTTCCAGCGCACGTCAGAGTGGGATTAATGGGATAGACCTGTCAAAGAGCCAGCACAGGCGCGATGGGCTGAATGGCCTCCTCCCTGTGTGCTGTGTGATTCGTGCGTCAGGCAGCAGTGTGGGCCCTGCAGATTTGCTGACCCCTGTGTCCCTTTCATTAAGCTGCAGGTACAAAGGGAATTCTGTATAAAAGGCCACCCAGCGGGGAGCGAGGGAACACTCGTCACATCAGACAAGTGGGGAGGTCAGCCGTGCGCTTCCTGACTCTCAGAGCCCTCCGCTGTCCAACCGTGTCATACCACCTGTCAAAGCCCAAACTCTCTCTCTGTCTCTCCCTCTCTCTCCCTCCACGTCTCTCTCTGTCTCTCTCAGTCTCTCTCTCTCCCTCCCTGTCTCTCTCTTTCCCTCCACGTCTCTCTCTCTCTCTCCCTCCCTGTCTCTCTCTCTCCCTCCCTGTCTCTCTCTCTCCCTCCACGTCTCTGTCTCTCTCTCTCTCTCTCTCTGTCTCTCCCTCCACGTCTCTCTCTCTCACTCTCTCTCTCTCTCTCTCTGTCTGTCTCTCCCTCCACGTCTATCTCTGTCTCTCTCAGTCTCTTGCTCTGTCCCTCTCTCTCTCCCTCCACGTCTATCTCTGTCTCTCTCAGTCTCTTGCTCTGTCCCTCTCTCTCTCCCTCCACGTCTCTCGCTCTCTCTCTCCCTCTCTCTCTCTGTCTCTCGCTCTCTCTGTCTCTGTCTCTGTCTCTCTCTCTCTCTCTCTGTCTCTTCCTCTCTCTCTATCTATCTCTCGCTCGCTCTCTCTCTCTGTTTCTCCCTGTCTCTCGCTCTCTCTCTCTGTCTTTGTCTCTGTGTCTTTCTCTCTCTCTGTCTCTCGCTCTCTCTATCTCTGTCTCTCGCTCTCTATCTCTGTCTCCCTGTCTCTCTCTCTCTATCTGTCTCTCGCTCTCTCTCTCTCTCTCTGTCTCTCTCTCTGTCTCTGTGTCTCTCTCCCTCTCTCTCTCTCTCTCTCTCAATGGGTCAGTGCCCCCGCCCCACACTTTTACCCGTTCACAGGATATGGGCCTTGTGGGCAGGCCTGGCATTTCAGTGTAGGCCCCAGAGCTGCTGGTCCCACTGAGACCACCAGCCCCCTGCCCAACGAGAGGGCAGTCGGTGGGGTCACAAATAAAGCCATACTGGGTACGGACAGCAGATTTCTCCCCCCTGCTGGAGAGGGGGGGACATTCGAGATTGGTTTATGATGTTCTTCCACAGGATGTGGGTGTCGCTGGCCGGGCCCAGCATTTATTGCCCATCCCTAATTGCCCCTTGAGAAGGTGGGGGGTGAGCCGCCTTCTTGAGCCGCTGCAGTCCCCGTGTGGTGTAGGTACACCCACAGCGCTGTTAGGAAGGGAGGTTCCAGGATTTTGACCCAGCGACAGTGAAGGAACGGCCGATATATTTCCAAGTTGGGATGGTGAGTGGGGCTCGGAGGGGAACTTGCAGCTGGTGGTTGTTCCCCGTGTGTCTGCTGCCCGGATGTTGGTCCCGCGACTGAGACGAGGTTTTTTAATTCCAGATTTATTTAATTGCCGCGGTGAGATTTGAACCCGTCTAACCACCGGGTTACCAGCCCCGGTAACATAACCACAATACGACCTTTCCACACTCCATTAGTCCCAACGCTCCCCTGACCCCGCTCCCACGTTCCAGCCTCTGGAAACCTCAGCTCATCCAGAACTCCGCTGTCCCCCGTGTCCGAACTCACACTGGGTCCCCTTCACCCGTCACCCCCTGTGCTCACTGACCCACACTGGCTCCCGGTCCGGTAACACCTCCCTATCTCTGTAACCCCCTCCAGTCCCTACAACCCTCCCTATCTCTGTAACCTCCTCCAGCCCCTACACCCCTCCCTATCTCTGTAACCTCCTCCAGCCCCGACACCCCTCCCATCTCTGTAACCTCCTCCAGCTCCTACACCCCTCCCTATCTCTGTAACCTCCTCCAGCCCCTACACCCCTCCCTATCTCTGTAACCTCCTCCAGCCCCTACAACCCTCCCTATCTCTGTAACCTCCTCCAGCCCCTACACCCCTCCCTATCTCTGTAACCTCCTCCAGCCCCTACAACCCTCCCTATCTCTGTAACCTCCTCCAGCCCCTACAACCCTCCCTATCTCTGTAAACTCCTCCAGCCCCTACAACCCTCCCTATCTCTGTAATCTCCTCCAGCCCCTACACCCCTCCCTATCACTGTAACCTCCAACAGCCCTCCCTATCTCTGTAACCTCCTCCAGCCCCTACAACCCTCCCTATCTCTGTAACCACCTCCAGCCCCTACAACCCTCCCTATCTCTGTAACCTCCTCCAGCCCCTACAACCCTCCCTATCTCTGTAACCTCCTCCAGCCCCTACACCCCTCCCTATCTCTGTAACCTCCTCCAGCCCCTACAACCCTCCCTATCTCTGTAACCTCCTCCAGCCCCTACAACCCTCCCTATCTCTGTAACCTCCTCCAGCCCCTACACCCCTCCCTATCTCTGTAACCTCCTCCAGCCCCTACACCCCTCCCTATCTCTGTAACCTCCTCCAGCCCCTACAACCCTCCCTATCTCTGTAACCTCCTCCAGCCCCTACAACCCTCCCTATCTCTGTAACCTCCTCAAGCCCCTACACCCCTCCCTATCTCTGTAACTTCCTCCAGCCCCTACAACCCTCCCTTATCTCTGTAAACTCCTCCAGCCCCGACAACCCTCCCTATCTCTGTAACCTCCTCCAGCCTCTACAACCCTCCCTATCTCTGTAACCTCCTCCAGCCCCTACAACCCTCCCTATCTCTGTAACCTCCTCCAGCCCCTACAACCCTCCCTATCTCTGTAACCTCCTCCAGCCCCTACAACCCTCCCTATCTCTGTAACCTCCTCCAGTCCCTACACCCCTCCCTATCTCTGTAACCTCCTCCAGCCCCTACAACCCTCCCTATCTCTGTAACCTCCTCCAGCCCCTACAACCCTCCCCATTGCTGTAACCTCCTCCAGTCCCTACACCCCTCCCTATCCCTGTAACCTTCTCCAGCCTCTACAACCCTCCCTATCTCTGTAACCTCCTCCAGCCTCTACAACCCTCCCTGTCTCTGTAACCTCCTCCAGCCCCTACACCCCTCCCTATCTCTGTAACCTCCTCCAGCCCCTACAACCCTCCCTATCTCTGTAACCTCCTCCAGCCCCTACACCCCTCCCTATCTCTGTAACCTCCTCCAGTCCCTGCAACCCTCCCTATCTCTGGAACCTCCTACACCCCTCCCTATCTCTGTAACCTCCTCCAGTCCCTACAACACTCCCTATCTCTGTAACCTCCTTCAGCCCCTACAACCCTCCCTATCTCTGTAACCTCCTCCAGCCCCTACAACCCTCCCTATCTCTGTAACCTCCTCCAGCCCCTACACCCCTCCCTATCTCTGTAACCTCCTCCAGCCCTTACACCCCTCCCTATCTCTGTAACCTCCTCCAGCCCCTACAACCCTCCCTATCTCTGTAACCTCCTCCAGCCCCTACAACCCTCCCTACCTCTGTAACCTCCTCCAGCCCCTACAACCCTCCCTATCTCTGTAACCTCCTCCAGCCCCTACAACCCTCCCTATCTCTGTAACCTCCTCCAGCCCCTACAACCCCCCTATCTCTGCGAGTGTGTAAACCTTTGACACTTCCCAGAGTTGAATGGCCTCCTCCTGTTCCTGTGTAACAGGCTCGAGAGGGGTTGAAAGGCCTTGTCCTCTTCTGAATTTTTGATTCCATCAGTGCAGGGAAACAGGGGAGATCGACAAAAGGAGGCATCACACCAAATTCCATTACCAAAGGGCCTTCTCTTGCCCTGACTGCGGAGGTGTGTAACGGACATGGCCACATGGACACACACACAGGGGCACACATGGACATGGACACAGACA